>NC_041397.2:214500809-214503309 GCF_900747795.2 Erpetoichthys calabaricus | reverse complement strand
ACTTTGCAGACTGTACTTAAAAGACACGCCCTCCTCACTGGACAGTTAAAAACACCAATCAAACTAACGATGACATCAAGTATTACCCAATCAAAAGTAGGAAAGGAGGCATCTTCATAAAATGCGTGTGGGATGATTTGCATGAGACGCTGCTTTAAAAAAAAAATGATAAAAAAAATACGGGATAAATCCCGTCCAGTATTGATTCAAAACGGGACGCGCAATTTCATTCTCAAACGCGGCACGATTCCGTATTTTAAAGGACGGGTGGCAACCCTACAGTGCCAGGTAACCACCCATACAATCAGATTGTGATTCAGACTAGGAATGCAATGAATGTAATTACCCCGATCTACATACAAGGCGAAAGTCTTGCAACATTCAAAGATGATGGTTTGGGATAATTAGTACTTATTAAGTACAACATTGAACATAAAAGAGCTTATGAAGCCTTGAACCGAAAAAAGCAAGATCTCAGAGATCGTAAAAAAAAAAAAGGAGGTAATGTCGTTTTACTCGCTGTAGATTTTACTCAAACATTACCAGTTATTCCACGAGGGAGACCAGCAGATGAACTCAACGCGTGTTTAAAATCCATGCTTCTCCCACGGTCGGTTATATGTCACGTGTTCTCGGGTAGGTACACCAAAAAATGTATACATTTAAGCATGTAATGGGCAAAGAAAAAATGAGGTATACCCGAAGGCACTGCAGTAGTACTCAATGTAATTTTACTTCTTAAATGTTAATGTTTTACTGTTTAATAATTTATACGCTTCTTATATATTGTTCAAATTCTTTTATGAAAATACCAGTGACAGCGCAATGCACGATAACATGGAGTGAATACACCATACGCAT
Source organism: Erpetoichthys calabaricus (assembly GCF_900747795.2). Lineage (NCBI taxonomy): Eukaryota > Metazoa > Chordata > Cladistia > Polypteriformes > Polypteridae > Erpetoichthys > Erpetoichthys calabaricus. Next base: position 214,502,448 of record NC_041397.2, on the reverse strand, counting down.
CTGCCCACGGCAGCCCTGGTGTGCGCAGATAGGAGTTGATTCTAAAATAAAATAAACATAAAAACAGTAATACATTCATCACCCATAAAGCGGATAGCAGACGTGACGTATTATATGTGTACCACATTTCAAGTCAATACGTGAAACGGTTTGCAAGCTACATGTGATTTAAAATCCTGGACAGACCAACGAAAAGCCACGGTAGCAAATTATTGAAGAAGATTTTACTGTTTAATAATTTATATTTATATGAAATGTGCTTCTTATATATTACTTCATATTCTCATATGATAATGATGTTAATGTTGTTTATATTGATTTCTATGTTATTGTAAGTGCATCTATGTGTGTATATGTATGTATGTATGTGTATATATATATATATATATATATATATATATATATATATATATAAAAAATATATGTGTATATGTATATATAATATATCTGTATATGTGTGTATATGTGTGTGTATATGTGTATATGTATATATATATGACAGCAACACTCATAACAATGACAACACAATTACATTGACAATCATGTTACGTTATTTTTAAAATGTTTCCTTTACTTTTTCATAACCTCTTTAACACACTACTTCTCCGCTGCGAAGCGCGGGTATTTTGCTATATATATATATATATATGTAGATATATATATATGTAGATATGTAAATTTTGATATATATATATATATCTGTATATATATATATACATATATATATATATATATATATATGTATATGTGGATGTGTGTATGTATATATATATATGTATATGTAGATATGTATATATATGTATATATGTTTATGTATATATATGGTTACATAACCTCTTTAACACACTACTTCTCCGCTGCAAATCGTGGGTATTTTGATATATATATATATATATATATATATATATATATATATATATATATATATATATATATATATATATATATATGTGTCTGTATGTGTATATACAGTATATATATTTATATATATATATATATATATATGTGTGTATGTATGTATGTGTGTATATGTATGTGTATATATATGTTGATATATGTATATATATGTGGATGTCTATATGTATATATATATATATGTATATATGTAGATATGTGTATATGTAGATATGTATATAAGTATATATGTTTATGTATATATATGTTTACATAACCTCTTTAACACACTACTTCTCCGCTGCGAAGCGCGGGTATTTTGCTAGTATATATATATACATATACACATCCACATATATATACATATAAATATACATATGTCAACATATATATACACATAGATACACACACACATATACATATATACATATACACATACATATATATATACACACATACATAGATACATACATACATATATACACACACAGAAACATATATATACATATGTACAGTATATTTATATATCTACATATATATATATACATATCTACATATATATACACATATATATATACATTCACATATATATATACATATATATGTATATATATATACATATCTACATATATACATATCTACATATCTACATATATATATATATATATCTACATATCTACATATATATATATATATATATATATATATATATATATATATATATATATATATATATATATACATA
>NC_041397.2:214303309-214495809 GCF_900747795.2 Erpetoichthys calabaricus | reverse complement strand
TGCCAAATTTCAGCCTTCTACCTACACGGGAAGTTGGAGAATTAGTGATGAGTGAGTCAGTCAAACAGGTTCCAGTTATGACCATTACGCGTAGAATTTCGAAATAAAACCTGCCTAACTTTTGTAAGTAAGCTGTAAGGAATGAGCCTGCCAAATTTCAGACTTCTACCTACATGGGAAGTTGGAGAATTAGTGATGAGCGAGTCAGTCAGTCAGTCAGTGAGTCAGTGAGGGCTTTGCCTTTTATTAGTATAGATGTAATACTTGAAAATAAACGAGAATAAAACACAGAGAAATTGATCAAGGGGTTGGGGGAATTCCCTGTATAATGTCTGGCGTCACTGAGTAATCATTTTAGACTGAAACATGTTCATAAATGGCATAAGAACATATTCAACAAAGACAGAGTTTTCTGAGGTATTTTATAGAGGAGAAATAGGAAGTTAGATGAACACAAAACGGAACTGAGTTGGCAGGAAGAGAAAAGGTGGAAATGACATCTTCTTCGGTGGACAGGGACAACGTCATCAATGGTAGCCGGAAGTGAAGTCATTAGCGTGGGACCGGAACCGAGGACATCGATACTTGACGGACGTGACGTCTTTAGTAGTGGAATCCAGAAGTGGAGAGATTGCGGAGAGCTAGTAGTACTGTGATTGGGTGGATTTGAGGTATTTTACAGCTGTTGTTCTTCTGTTTTTCTGTTGATGAAAGAGAAAAGGCATTAATACTCTGTTCTGCTCCCTTGTCATTTGTACTTTCACGCTCGTTTGGGCCCTTTGGCTGCCCTTTAAGTGCACATATGTGACAACACATATTGCATATAACTGTGTATATACAGTATGCTACAGGTAAACTACTGTATACTCTTTCTTTCTTTATTTCTTTATATAGTAGTGTATTTTGTTAACTGTCCTAAGGAGACATGTAACTATGAATTTCATTACACTATGAATACATGACAATAAACTTGACTTGCCTTGTGTCGGTCTTGGTATATAAGCAGTGGTAACTGTGATATTATTGGGAATAATATCTTCAAGCACAGGGGTCCCAAAGGCTAAACTTGAAAATCATTGCATTAAATGAATATTATCTCATCCTGCCAATTTATTTCTTTTTAGCCTTTTTCCCTCCTTTTTTCTTGTTTCCACGAATTACTGAGTATGTTCTTTATAGACAAAACTTAAGGAAAAATATGACTTTAGAGCATTTGCTTTTTAGCTTCAGTATATTTAATTTAACCTTTACTATTTCTAATACACATCACCTCCTAATATCTTTTTAAAGTATTGCTTGCCCTTACTTTCATGTGGTTCATGTTGAAGTTAACTGTCCTGCACGTTATATAACTGATTTTCATTTTCATGTTTCATTCTTAGCATTGGGCGGCATGGTGGCGCAGTGGGTAGTGCTGCTGCAGTTGGGAGATCTGGGGACCCGGGTTCGCTTCCCGGGTCCTCCCTGCGTGGAGTTTGCATGTTCTCCCCGTGTCTGCGTGGGTTTCCTCCAGGCGCTCCGGTTTCCTCCCACAGTCCAAAGACATGCAGGTTAAGTGGATTGGCGATTCTAAATTGGCCCTAGTGTGTGCTCGGTGTGTTTGTGTGTGTCCTGTGGTGGGTTGGCACCCTACCCAGGATTGGTTCCCTGCCCTGTGTTGGCTGGGATTGGCTCCAGCAGAACCCCGTGACCCTGTGTTCGGATTCAGCGGGTTGGAAGATGGATGGATTCTTAGCATTTTACTCATCTACTGCAGATTTCTCTTACATTTTCTCATGGTTCATAATTTTCAGATGAACTAAAAGGCAACACACAATACAAAGCAGCAAACATGTGTGTCAGCCCTTCTAATAACTACTGTATATCTCCTACTCTCAATGTTTCCCTCTTTCAGGGAGCTGGTTTAGAAGTGATCCACTGGGGCTCCTCTGTCATTTCTATAACTCCAAAGTTGTCAGAGTCACTGTCCACCAGTGTAAGTTCTGAAATTAGTTAAACCACTCTAATGTTGGGTGTGATTCCCCCCTGTGTGCACCTCTTACTTTACACCATGACCCACCTGTCTCAACCTGCCAGCCTGTAGTCTCCTTTCAATGCCACTCTAAGAATTTACAGTCTCTCCCTTTCTCTAATGATACCTGGGAGAGTTCCAGCAATTTACTGTTACAATATCAGCTGTCTAACTCCCCCTCAAGGTCAGAGGCCCAGCATTTGAAGTGTTAACTTAGTTGAGTATCTACATGTTCAGAAGTACCCTTCCTTGAAACAATCTTCCAAAAAGTCCACCATCATACAAAACTGGCATTGTATTGGCTTAATTATTTTAAATTTGTTTTAGGGAAAAATTGTTTAGCCATTTGAAATTAATAATTTAAACATTAGTTTGAAGCAACTACAGTAGCTGTTGTATACCTGTCGACCTTCGTTGCATACCTGGTTTAACTTTTAATAATACAATCTCAGCTTTTGGCATATGAACAGATGCTGTTCAAACATTTGTATAGCTTGTGGCATGATTCTATCTACAGTGAAATAGCTTTAAAATGTTTTTAGGGTTTCACATACTTTTTAATACCGCTTTCACCCAAACCCATTTTCTTAAAATTTCTATCAGGTCTCCAACTGCTCCTGCACAGAAACACCCACCTCCCATCCACAGCAGTTAAATTATGTAGCATACCACAAATCATTAAGCCAGGGTCCACAAGCTTTGTGACACTTCCACAGGAATGAATGACTATAGTTTATGCCCTGTGCTCAAAGCTTACAAATAAAGTTTTTGCCCCTAACACCCTATTATAAAATTAAGTGGACCTGATAATGGATAGACTGATGAAAATGTGGGAAAATATGCAGTGCTACAACGATGCATAAGTGAAAAACCAAAGTATTTCTAGGAAAATGATTGGACATTTGGACAAATAAATGAATACATACTGAGCTAAAGCACCTTCAGCCACTGTAACCTTGCATTTAAAATTAATTTTCCTTAATATATACTTTCATATCAATTGTAGTACAGTACAGAAAATATATTTAAAAGAAGCAAAAATAACCCAGCAATTTGCTTTACACAATAAGAAGTACTTAGTATCCAATAATTTATTATTAATAGAGCCTTACAATTCTGAAAGGCAGTATTATTATATTCCATAATGGATTCAGAAAGTATTCAGACCACGTCATTGTCTACACACATTATTGTGTTGTAGATTTCATTTTAAACGGATAAATTTACCAGTTTAGCCCAACAATCTGTACAACAAACCCATAATGACAAGTGAAAACATGTTTCCAAAAATTAAAAAGTAAAATCTCTCATTCATATACGTGTTCAGACCCTTAATTTAGTACTTTGAAGAAGCCCCAATGAAAGCAATAACAGCTTTGATTCTCAACAATTTAGGTAATTTATCCCATTCTTCCTGGCATGCTCTTTTAGATTGGGTGTCAAGGATCTGAAAACTGTCACTGTCAGGTCTCTCCACAAATGTTTTATGGGGATTAAGTCTGGGCTTTAGCTGTGCCATTCAAGGACAGTCAGAGACTTGTCTTGAAGCCACTTCAGTATTGTCTTGGCTGTATGCTTTGGGTCATTTTCATGCTGAAAGGTTTTTCTCAAGGATCCCTCTATAGTTGGCTGCATTCATCCTTGCCTAAATTCCGACAATGATCCTTGTCCCTGCAACTGAGAAGCACCTCATAGCATGATGCTGCAACGACCAGGCTTCAATATAGGGATGGTATTTGGCAGATAATATGCAGTATCTGGTCTTCACCAAGCATAGTGCTTGGCATTCTGTCCAAAGAGTTTGATATTTGTCTCATCAGACATCATCTTTTTCCTCATGCTCTTGGGAGTCATTTAAAGCCATTTTTTTAAATTCAAGTTGGAGTTTGACATAAATGCCTAATTGATGGAGTGCCAACTCAAGAAAGAGACCCAGTGGTTCCAAACTTCTTCCATTTCACAATTATTGAGGCCACTGTGCTACTTGGAACACTCAAAGTTTTAGAAGTGGCTCTATAACTATGCCCTGATTAATGCATCAGTAGAATTTGGTGGCGGAAGGTCTACATAAAGTCCACTGGACTTTTTGGCTTTTGTCCTGACATACAGTGTGAATTGTGGGACCTTATATATACAGATGAGACCTTATATATACAAATGTGTGCCTTTCTAAATGATGTCTAATCAATTCAGTTTGCCACACCTGGACTCCGATCAGGTTCTGGACACATCCCAATGATAATTAAAGCAAACAGGATGCACCTGACCACAATTTGAGTGCACTTATGTAAATAAGATATGTCACTTTTTGATTTTTAATAATTTTTCTAACCTTTCTGAAAAAATATGTATACATTGTCATTATGAGTTATTGACTGGAGATTTATGAGCAAAAATGGCAAATGTATCCATTTATAATTAAATCTACAACACAATAAATTGTACAGTAAGTGAAGGTTTCTGAATTATTTCTGAATCCACTGTAAATGTTAAAATTGTATTTATTTGTTACAGTTTTCTTCCCAGATGAATAATATAGCATTTATTTCCCCTTAATAGTACAGTGTGAATACTAAAAAAGTTTAGATTATATATGAAATACAGGTAATCCTACTATATAAAAGCAGTCGGGATTGTCCTTCCGTCCCGTGAGTGCAAAGCGTAGCGGTATTCCGCTTATCACAGACTTACTACTTGCGGCTTGCGGTATGAAGCAACACGATGTGAGCAGAGTTCTGGTGCTCCCATCGCTCCCTTGCTTTTGCGCGCGATGCGCTGGAAAAATAGACAAAATTATGTCTCTGGAAATAATTAATGTTGATGGAGTACAAATGCCTCACCGCGTAGTAAATATCAGGGGAGATGGTGCTTGCTTATTCTCATCTATAGCTTATTTAGTGCATGAAACTCCGTCTTTAGCGGTACAGATTCGGGCTTACATTGTACGACATGTTTTAAGTAATTGGTCAAGGTTTCAGCCATTTACAATGATGCCGTCAGGAATCTCTTATACAAATGAGCTTCAGTATCTCACTGAAATGTCAAAGTCTCAAACTTATGGTACCATTTCTGAGCTAATGGCAGCAGGAGAGTTGTTCCCCTATGAGTTTCAAGTATATTATTATGGAGTCCTACACTCCAAGTTTGGACAAGCACTCGAGGGGATAAAAAAACTTAGGTTTTCGGGAGATGTTATGAATGGGCACTTTGATGTTCTCATTCCCTACACTTACATGCCTGATGTACACATGGAGCGCACACAAATTGAGGATAAAAGTCGGTTGCCTTAAAAGGCGGGTGAGCCTAGTATAAAATAAACTAAGTAGGCTTTGTACATGCATCAGACGTGTAGTATTTTATAATCTATGTATATAACCAATAGTAGTTGAACAAGAGAAAAAATGTTTTAACTAAAGCTTTTTCACTCTTAATAAACCCTTTAACCAGATGAAAAACATATAAAGAAATACAGAACTAGTTTACTTCTTGAGAACATATTTGGCCCGTTCAGTCAGTAATCCTTAATACACTATGCTCAGATGTATTGGTAAGTCCATAATGGTCTCCACTGGGTACTCCATTCTCCTCCCAAAGTTATAATGTTAAGTTGACAGAATACTATAAACTCATTGGTAAGACTAAAATTCTATGTATTCACCTGTGGCCTCAAGTATAAAACCTTGCATAGATTCCCTATTAAAAATTTAGCTTACTCTTAAAATGCAAAAATGGCATACACACAAAAAAAAAATTATATTTTAAAACTGTACATTCACACGTCATGGCAAGATCAAATATGAGCTCATGGACATGCTTTTAGCCACTTCCCATCACCTCCTTTCAGTAACCATATATGGTGTAAAAACACCATTCATAATCTAATCACCATATACACTTTGCCTTGTTCCTGAGTAAAGTCTTTACTACAAACAATGGGAAAATGCAGAAAATGAAATTTCAGTGAATATGGTACAGCTTCACAATGAGACAAACCTTTGTGGGGCTGTACAACAGTGTGCCCTCCAACAAGTCCAAACACCCCCATCTACCATTTAATGAAGCAATGGCATGTTATATCACCAATCATTTACAAGAGAGTCTAAACATAATGTGTTCTCTCTTGTGGTGAACCCATTATCACCTGAAAGAAAGATTACACAGGTTGTTTGTAGTGTGCTAAACTTAGTTGCAATCAAATCAATTAGGCTTACTATCCAAGAAGCCAACCATCACACACAGCATGACCCTGAAGTCTGCTTCCCACAATACTATTTGATAAAATAAAGGAATCATTGCTTCAACTCGGCAATGTCATAACAAAGTTAGTCAGACACATTTCAGCACCTCACATTCATTGTATATTAACTGAATGAAAGCTCTTTCTGATTATAACAACAAATTTATTTTGTGATGGTGCCTTTATCACAACATTTGTGCAGTCAGTTGTACCGATTACAATTGAAAAATCAACAGTCACAGTAAATCACAGTAAATTGCCTTTTGATGTTGGCTTGCTCATCCTGTCTGTAAGGATATTAGATGTACAGTATCTGAGTAGCATCTTAATTATACCATCCTATTAGAATAGAAGGACACAGTTCAGGGATGACAGCAAGACAACTTTTATTTTTCTAAGACTCTGTGAAGCGCCTTGAGCATGGGAAAGGCACTATACAGTAATCCCTTGCTATATCGCGCTTCGACTCTCGCGGCTTCACTCTATCGCAGATTTTATATGTAAGCATATTTAAATATATATCGCAGATTTTTTTGCTGGTTCGCAGATTTCTGCGGACAATGGGTCTTTTAATTTCTGGTACATGCTTCCTCAGTTGGTTTGCCCAGTTGATTTCATACAAGGGACGCTATTGGCAGATGGCTGAGAAGCTACCCAACCAGAGCCTGTATTACGTATTAAATAAAACTCCTGAAATATATTGTGAGCATGGGGGCTGTTCGCACCCCTAGAGGATACGGCTGCACCTCAAAAAACGCTGAAAGACTACCTTCACGTTGCTGCCATCCTTGCTGGGCTTACATGTGGCTGCTTTGTCAAGCGATATGCTTCCTGCACGGTGCTTCGCATACTTAAAAGATCAAACAGCACGTATTGATCTTTGATTGTTTACTTTTCTCTCTCTCTTGCTCTGACATTCTCTGCTCCTGACGGAGGGGGTGTGAGCAGGGGGGCTGTTCACACCCCTAGGCGATATGGACGCTCGTCTAAAAATGCTGAAAGATTATCTTCACATTGCTCGCTTCCGGCTTTGTCAAGCGACATGCTTCCCGCACGGTGCTTCGCATACTTCAAAGCTTGAACGGCACGTATTGATTTTTGATTGTTTGTTTTTCTTTGTCTCTCTCACTCTCTCTGACATTCTCTGCTCCTGACGAAGGGGGTGTGAGCAGAGGGGCTGTTCGCACACTGGCCTGGAGGATACAGACGCTCCTCTAAAAAATGCTGAAAGACTACCTTCACTTTGTTCCCTTCCTTGCAGCTGCTTTATATGGCGGTGCTTCACATACTTAAAAGCCAAACAGCCCTATTGATTTTTGATTGTTTGCTTTTTTCTCTCTCTCTCTCTCTCTGACATGCTCTGCTCCTGACGCGCACTCCTTTGAAGAGGAAGATATGTTTGCATTCTTTTAATTGTGAGACGGAACTGTCATCTCTGTCTTGTGATGGAGCACGTTTAAACTTTTGAAAAAGAGACAAATGTTTGTTTGCAGTGTTTGAATAACGTTCCTGTCTCTCTACAACCTCCTGTGTTTCTGCGCAAATCTGTGACCCAAGCATGACAATATAAAAATAACCATATATACATATGGTTTCTACTTCACGGATTTTCACCTTTCACGGGGGGTTCTGGAACGCAACCCCCGCGATCGAGGAATGATTACTGTATAAATAAAATGTATAATTATTATTATTATTAAGATTCCTGACCAGTCAGCCAGCAATTCCTACTGAAAAACAACTGTCACCAAAAACCCTATGGTTTTTAAACCCTGTAACGGAACAGGGATTGTGTGATTTCTGTGTGATGGTCTCTGCAATGTAAGTTCCAAATTAACACAAAACTCCAAGAGGATAGCCTTAAAAATCTAAATTGTTTTATAAGTCAGTCATTATCATGAGCCAAAAAACCATTGTGATTCATGAAAACATACTTACTGCACATTGCGACATTGGTGAACTAGCACTGTCATTGCCAGTTATGTCCTACATCACACAGCACACCCTTTTTATAGACAAAATAGATAGGCTACATGCTTAAGCAATTGACATTAAGTAAATGCATTAGGTTTTATTAAAAACAAGACAACTGTATTGAAAGACCATGTCAATTAACTATTATGTAATTACTTCAAGAACATAAGAATGGGACTGATGCATCATTAAAATATGCAATGACGTTTTCTATTCACTTCATCGTCCTGCTGTCTGGAGTTGCTAAAATGCCAACAAAAAAGTCTGTAGCACTTACAAATAGTTGAAATTTGCTATAAGGTTAAGTCAATTTTCATGCCAAGATTGAGTTTTATAAAAACCTGACCTTTGCTTAGGAAATGGCTTGTGCACCTTTCCAAAAGCAGGTAAGTTTTAAATATCAGTGACAAGGTTTGCTGCCAGGATCAATTCCTGTTTTAAATGATCATGTTATTAAAAAATGCAGGATGTGAATTAAAAAAAGGGTTTTCATTAAAGCAGTAAATAATTACAAAATGCTATGACTATACAATATTTGTTTCATTGCTATGATTATGATATTTATCCTAAATAAAATACCAGGTTAATTTACCATTCATCTCTTATATATATTTCTTTTCTGGTTCGTCCTGCTTCCACTTCAAAACCGGTCCCGCCCACATGCAGCCGACACGGCATTTCTCGATTTCTATTCGTCCTCTTCCAAACCCTTCCCCACGCTGCCTGTGGCTCCTCTTCAAAACCAGTCCCGCCCACACACAGCCGACAAAGCATTTCTCGATTCCTATTCGTTCTCCTCCAAAACCTTCCCCACATTCTTCCAGTGCGATTCCTGTAACAAAACTTTTCAAACGTGAACCTCACTTGCTAAACTCAAGAAAAGGCATTCTTCCCAACAACTATATGAGTGCCAGAAATGCAATAAGAAGTTCACTACACAGGATTGTCTGACTAAACACCCCAAAACTCATTCACAACTCTTCCAATGCGACATCTGCAAAGCAACGTTTCCAAACCAACGCAGTCTCAGCAGACATACACACAATCCTCTTCCCGTTACCACAGGTACTTCTTCACCTAATTCCTGTCTTCCCATCCAAGAGTACAACATTGGGACTCCAGACCAGCAGTGCAAACACTGTCATGTACTATACTGGCCTGCTGAGCGTAATACATCCAACAAGTAATCGAGGTGCTGCCACAATGGTAAAGTAGCTTTACCACCTTTGCGGGAGCCACCTGTGTCTTTACAATAGCTTCTTACACAGCAAACATCAGAAGCTAAAAATTATCGTGAACACATTCTTCTCTAGCGTTTGCTTCCATGGGTGCACAGATAACTCAACCTCCTGACCATACTGTTTTAAAATACATGGGCAAATTTATCACCAAATCTCTCCACTATATGCTAACACATCTACCTCTCCAGGACATGGACAGTTGTATGTTTTTGACACAGCGCAAGCTACTGAAGTATGCTTACAAAATAAAGCAAACTCTGCATGCAGTGAAAATTTACTTCTCCAGCTAGATTCCATGCTCAGAACCATCAAACCCTTCGCTAAATCATACAAACACATGCATGAAATCACTCAGTCCAATCCAACAGCATCTGTACGAGTGGTTTTCAAGGAAAACCCTAGGCAGGATTTACGATGATACAATGCCCCGACATGTCACACCGATGTTGCAGCGATTTTCGTCAGAGAAGATGGCGAACCGCCTGCCAAAAGGGACATACCATAGGCAACTCCTGTAAACAGATTACCACGCTCAATATGAATTGCGATCCTATGGTTTACCCACTTTTATTCCATTACGGAGACATTGGCTGGCACAAAGATTTACAACATGTTCCTGGTAAAAGAACAGCCAAGCGAATAAGGCTCACTCAATGCCAATTTTATGCGTACAGATTAGCAATGAGGAATACATTTAGTATTTTGCACTCCAGCTGCAAACTATTCCAACAGTACGTCGTAGATGCGTATGTTAAAACAGAGGGTGCGCGTCTCAACTATCTCAGATTACATCAACAAGATCTGCACATGGAACAATACAAAGGACTATCAGACGCACTGCAAGCAAACTCTGAAAATAGCAACGTACATGTAGACAAAATGATCATATTACCATCCACATTTCCAGTAAGTCCAAGATACATGCAACAAAACTATCAGGATGCCATGGCCATAGTACATAAATTCAGAAAGCCTGATTTATTTATCACTTTCACGTGTAATCCTGCTTGGCCGGAAATTCTACATGCACAGTCAGATACCCTAAGACCAGAGCACAGACCAGATATTGTAGTACGAGTAGATCTTTCGACTCATTATCTGTCGTCTCCACCAAAACACCTATTCACAACTGCATCTTTCAACAAGTATTTATTTCTTCTTGATTTCTGAATTCCTTTCTCACCATTTTCCATTCCTATTCTTACACCACTGTATGCTACGGCGGGCTTCGGCTAATACTATATATTGTCACACACATGCGATTGAGAGGAAGCTAGAGGGCCTGAATAATAGTAGCACCACATCAGACCAGGGGATGGCGAGCTAGGTTCCAGTCCCATTGAAGACGTCACTTCTGGTGCCGGTGCCATGAAGATGTCACTTCCAGTTCCGGCACAATTGAAGGTGTCACTTCTGTTACCAAAGACATCACTTCCGGGTCTGGTGCCATTGATGACATCACTTCTGGTCCCTGGCAACATCACTTCCAGTTCCGATTGACGTCATTTCCTGTACTGGACTTTAAAGCCACCATCTTGCCCCCATACCTATCATCACTTTTGTTCTGGACTCTGACCTGTGAACATATTTCAACCATTACCCAATTTGCAGCAAAGGCATATTATACGGGTGGCTGCCCCAAACCTTTGTGATGTCTCTTTGTCATTTTTGTGACAAAATATATATTTGTTTCTGTTTAATTGACAGAAGACTGTCATAACAGAAAGTCAAGGAAAGATCCTATTCTGACTGCATTTTGTACAAAACAAAAAAAAAAAAAAACAATAGTGGAGATGGCTTCAGTTCATAAAAGGTCATCCTCACTTACACTCATACTGGGCTAATCTAGCGCTTCCAATCAAGCAGGTCCAGCTTGCTGTGTCTCCAAAAGGAACATGCTGTTTAGAATTCAGTTTCATCTATAGTTGCCTGCTTGATGATAACAGTGTTCAGAATGGCTCATCTTTAAAGTGTTCACAACACAATGAATATTTTCTGTTGCCAAGTTTAAAAATAAGCATCAACAAAATGATGCAACCCCCTCCTAGTTGGTATGACAAATAAAGCATATCAAATTTAATCTAATCTAATCTAATTAGATATGCATATCTTTTTAAAGAAACACTCAAACAATTAGAACATATGCAAAATCCTAACTGGCAGTACCCCAGCCAGGGTGCAAACAGGGGCTCCTAAGGTGCTGAGGCAGCTAACTACTGTGTCATTCTTTATCATTGATTATGCAATAATTAATAAAAGATACAAAGCTTTCCAGAATGTCAGAATTGGTTTAAAAAGTAACTACAGACTGAGGTGTTTACACAAATGAAGGCGTTTTTGCCAAGATATCATCAGCTGGATCAAATCCTTAATAACGAAAAACACAAGCATGTCACATAATTTATCATTGTTTTAAGTACATTTTATGAATAAAAATCTTTAAAAAAACACCCAAAACTATTAAGCTAGCTAAGTAGGACATCCTGGACTTAAAAGCTAACTAGAATATCCTGAAATTACATTTGAAGTACATTTTTTACATTTTTATTTGGGAAAAACAGATTTTGTTAAATTTTTTTAATCCCACGTTGATAGTATGAACACGCAGAGCTTTTGTGAAGTGAACTTTTGGCAAGTATAGGAAATGTTTGGACTGTATTACTCTATGTGCTTTCATGGACCACATTTCATAATGTTTTTCTATTTTATGGTGTTCAAAGCTGTACAACAGCAACATATTTGGATATATCAGAGTTGGGCACAAGCCCATTCACATTGGTAATGTCAAGCACTATACACAAAAGCAGCAGAAAAACATACTTTTTTGGTTACTCTTTGTGAAAGTACATTAAATGTTATAACTCCTGTAAAGTCTTTAAAACTCTTAAAGACTTGTATTGAATGCCAGGAGTATACTCTGTGTTCATAATGAATAAAGTGTGCTCCTGGTGTCTGTCATGACTATCAAGGACAGAGTTTTGATTAGTACTGATTATTAAAAACAAAGAAAATTGCCAGGGAATGTAAGGAACAAAAAGGGACAAACAGAGACTCTGTCAGAAAACACAATAGGTGTGAAATATCAAAAAAAACAAGCATGGAGCAATATGACATTCTCATTTTATCTAGTATTTGTTTCCCTTAACTATCAGTTATGTTTATGGTCTCTCTTTTATAATTTCAACCAGTGCTCATTTAACCTGTTTTTTGGTATCAGACAATTAACTGTCCCTTTTTTCTTATGACAGCCATTAAAGTTTTATTGAAGGGATAACTGGAAAGCGGTGGACTTCCAAGCCAAAGCAATGACTTCTTTAAAATAATTGTCCATTACATAGAGGTCAGAAACTGGAAGTCACATGGTGGGCAGTTGTTTGCCACAGTCAGGGTTTCAGAAATAGCAGATGTCAGAGGCTACTTTCATGCTACCATGCTACTATATTTTACACTTGTTCATTACCACATTGTTTCCAAAAGTATCCACACTAAAACAACCGAAAACACATATGACATAGATTGTCTCCCACACTGGGCACACACGCATTGGAAAAAGAGATGTTAAAACTGATGGCAAAGTTATTTATTTCAATACTGTAGTGAGTGGTAAATTATTTGCCTTTTGCACATTTATGCAGCATTCAAACAGTACAAAATGCAATTTAGATGCATACAGGTGAGCAACACAACAAGCTCCTTGGAAAGCAACTCTTCCATTGGAATATGGTTTTCTTCAGTGAAGGTTGAACAATCAGGGAATGAGACGTTGTAATAAGCAGAATCCAATCAGGGAAGAGCCACATAATAACAACAGACCTAATTATAAAGCTAAGGCTGCATTTTCAGAAGTATACAGTTCTGGGGAGCATTTTCAAAAGTTCCCTTTTTGGGAATACACCATAGCAGCATGGTTGAAGGGCAAAAATGGAGACTAATGTCTGCATTTTCAAATGAAAATGTAGTAATGTAGACTTGGGTCATGTGTGGTTCTAACAAGAAAGGATTGAAATAATATACAAGGGAACCATTTTACTGTTACACAGTCATCTAATCATTTGTCCTTTCTGTCTACGTTTGGAGGAACTTCAAATGGGAGACCAACCTTGACTCCACCTCTACAGGGGTGCCACCAAGGTGGGCACATCCTGTGGCCCCACCAAACAGCCAAATTTAATGATGATAAATATGCCTAAATACAAAAACAAGACATGAGAACTAAACTAGTGGAATAGTGTAGTAATGAGAAAAAGAAGAAGAAGAGTAACAACAACAATTTATTTTTCTATAGCCCAAAATCACACAAGGAATGCCTCAATGGGCTTTAACAGACCCCACCCCCAGCCTTGACTTCCCTAAGAAGACAAGAAAAAAACTCCCAAAAAAACATTGCAGGGAAAAAATGGAAGAAATCTTGGGAAAGGTAATTCAGAGAGTGACCCCATTCCAGGTAGGTTGGGCATTCAATGGATGTCAAAAAATGGAATAAATATAAAACAGAACTATCACATACAATGATACAGATTTGTTCAAATACATCAAGATCAAAGTAGACAATAACTAGCAAAACTAATAAACAATAATACCTGTCCATTAGCTAATTGTAGAACCACTTTCTGAGTCAGACAAGCTAAACACAGTAAGAGTCCTGGAGACCTTGGCCAACAAGCTGTCTTTCCCCATTGGCCAGTGCTGGGCCAGCCAATCTGATGAAAGGACTCTTCTACCAATAAAGTGCTCCTTTATCTGAGATTACTTTTCCACATAGGCAGGCAAACAACGTGGTAGTAGAGCAGTGGCACCAAGTGCCACATGTAAGTATCAAGAAGAGAAACAGAACAGGCAAGAGGATGTAACATTTTATAAATATTATATTATTTATAGTTTAATAATAATAATGACTAACAATAGAGATGCAGTATGCACAGCTAATTAGCAGCTCGACTCAAGGTATGCTAAACTGAAGTAGTGAGTCTTCAGACTGAATTTTAAGGAATGGACCAAGCATGTTCTTTAGTTTAGTATAAACAAGGAATAAATGAAATTAAAGATTTTTTTATTATTTTAGTATGCCTCAAAATATTTTTATTTACCATTCATAAATAAATCTACAATTAAGTACAATAAATTAATATGATGCTTATTTGAATTCAAGTTGCAATGCCCATTACTTTTGCAATGTAAATGATGCAGAATATGATTTGAACAATTTATTTATTTAATTTGACTTGATAATCTTTTTAAATTGTTACTTAACAGGTTAATTCAAGACACCCATTGCTGCCATCAGCACATGTACAACACAACAGTTCCAAACATCAAGTTCAGCTATGCAACTGATTTTTTTGTGTGCCCCCTCAAGATTTTACCCAGGCCCCATCTGGCTCCTAAAATTTCCTGAAGGCACCACTGTACCTCAAGCTCCATGCCTTTCACTGTTATGATTTAAAAGAATGCCGAGACCAACCACCTTTGTCATTTGAAGACCAGAAAAAGTACAAGGCACACAATGGTTGATAACTGTCTTTATTTTCAGTTGCCTGCTCAATTAGCCCAGTTTTAAATTTGCACAGAGCATTAGAGAGATAACCCTAACTAATCTTTCAGGTTTCTTTATTATGACTGCCTTGAATTAAAATTTCTTTAGCTGCAGTATGCTACATGTCTGTTTCCATATGTACTTTGTCAGGATTTGACATTATATTATCTTATTAAAAGTATCAGGTGTTTTTATGAACCAGCATTTTTATTTTAAATTGTCACCTGTAAATTGTACTCGATATTTACCTGATTAGCCACAAGTACTATCATCTGTAGATGCAAAAAAAGTTCTGATAAAGTTTAATGGGGCTACTTATGTAGTACAGTGGAACCTCAGTTCACGATCATAATTCATTCCAAAACTCTGGTCGTAAACCGATTTGGTCGTGAACCAAAGCAATTTCCCCCATAGGATTGTATGTAAATACAATTAATCCGTTCCAGACGGTACAAACTGTATGTAAATATATTTTTTTAAAGATTTTTAAGCACAAATATAGTTAATTACACCATAGAATGCACATCGTAATAGTAAACTAAATGTAAAAACATTGAATAACACAGAGAAAACCTTGAACAACAGAGAAAACTAACATCGCAAGAGTTCACGCTATAGCCTTACGACCGATCGCTGTATAAACACTTTTTTTTTTTAATGAGTTTTAAGCACTGGGGAAAAAAAGGAACATTTGAACAAATCCGAACTTTATTTAAAAACCAACCACAAGCAACCAAGAAAGTAACATTGCAGCAGTTCGCGCTATAGCCTTACAACCCGATCGCTGTATAAACGCTTTTTTTTAATGAGTTTTAAGCACAGGGGGAAAAAAAAGGAACATTTGAAAAAATCTGAACTTTATAAATAAACCAACCACAAGCAACCAAGAAAGTAACATTGCAGCAGTTCGCGCTATAGCCTTACAACCCGATCGCAGGGAAAAAAAATGAACATTTGAAAAATCTGTAACTTAATAAACAACCAAGAAAAGTAACATTGCAACAATTCACGCTACAAACCAAAAAATGAACATTTGAAAAATCCGTAATACAAAAACTAACCATAAACCACCAAGAAAACTAACCTTGCATGAGTCGAGTTCTGGCATGAAGTGAGGAGGAACTGGGTGGAGAGGAGGTTACAGTGCTTGGAAGCCATGGTTAACTGCAAAAGCACACGAAATACTGTAGAGCACAAAGAGTTCACAGGTAAAGCACTCACGTCTGACTGAGAACAATGAACAGGGAGAGGCTGAACACGTGCTTAAATACAGTAATCGGCGCGTACGAACCAGAAGGGAAATGAAATAGAGCACAAAGAGTTCACAGCAAAAGCACGCACGCACGTGCAAGCACACACGTCTGACCGAGAACAATGCAACACGTGCGGAAATCATCGGCGTGCAGAAACCGAAAGGCAAACTGGCTTGTTTGTATACCGAATGTGTGGTCGTGAACCGAGGCAAAAGTTTGGCGAACGTTTTGGTTGTAAACCAATTTGTACGTGTACCGAGATGTTCGTGAACCGAGGTTCCACTGTACTGTATTTGGGTTCATTCCTAAAGTCATAGCATGGGTCAGTCTATGATTTTCCAGTCCTGAAGTTTCATTTTGTACAAATAACATAAACATAGATTTTTTGCTGTTGGTTGTCCTACAAAGCAAGATTTCCCATCTCATCATTTTAGGTTTTCACCTGTCTGACATCTTGCTCCCTTTTGTTGTGATTTTACTATTTTGACATACTGTATTCATCATTTCAATTTGTTTTGTGAATTACTATAATATATCATTATGCTCAGTGAAGTTTTGGAATGAAATTAGTTTTTTATGGTTTAAACAAGTATCACTTTTTTTTATTTTGATTCATTTGAAATAGTCTGAATTTATATTGTTTACCAGTACAAAGACCTCTGAGCTTGAATAAAGTAACTTGCTCCTGGTGCAAAGATCTGGGCCAAACCAAAATGTATGCAGTATAGTAAAGAGATATCCCCATTCTAATCCATCAAATGCTTTTTCTGCATCTAGACACACTAAGAGTGCTGGAAACTTTACTGAGAGAGTACTGTATATAGTATGTCAAGGAAGAAGCGAGCATTTGCAAGTATCTGCCTGACTTTAACAAACTTACTTTAATCTTGTGATTTTATTTCAGAGAGCACTTTCTAAATTCTTTTGGCTACATTTTTTTGCCAATATCTTAACATCAATATTCAGTAATGATATTGGTCTGTAAGATGCATATTCTTACAACTCTGTAGGAATAAACTCAGGGCATAATGTGTGTGGCAGTAAGTTGACATCTTTAACTTATTCAAATATATCTAGCATTATATTGGCTAATTAACAGGGATAATCTGAACCTGCAGCTTTCTCAGTTCATAAGGAATTTAAAGCTTTCTGAATTCTGATGAGCCTCAGTGGTTTATCCAGTTTTTCTCTAAGCAGTGCATTATGTTGTGGCCATTCTAATTTATCAGGAAAGGTATTAAGTGATATCCTTCACATCTTCTACAACTCTGTTATGGCCAATGCAGTTTTCTACAATGTGGAGTGCTGGGCTGGTAACATCACTTCAAGAAGAGGCCCACTGAATCAACAAGCTAATTAAATGGGCAAGCTCAGTTATAGGATGCACTCTCGACCCCCCTGGAGGTCATAGCGAAGGAGAGAATTAAAACAAAACTGAGTGCCATTATGAACAATGCTACACATCCTCTCTCTGATGCACTAACACTGAGGATTTTCAGCAAACAATTACGTAGTGTAACTGTCTCAAGAAATGCTACTGGCGCTCCTTTATACCAACAGCCTGCATAATGCCTCACTGTGACAATGACTGCCAAGTCAGAAGTTTAATTTTTTTCTTTTTACATTTTTCTTCCTTTTCAGCCATTCTGGTGTGTGTTCATACCATAGTGTGTGTAAATATATTTATCTGTTTAAAGAGTAAAAAAAAAGCCAAATTTCCCCCATGCTAATGGCTGCTAAAGATATTGCATTTCTTTTATGTTAGTGCTTTTTTTAGGACAATTCTAACCAAATCTTATCCCCCTTTGTCAGTGCACTAAACTGATCTAATATAATATTTTATGGGCTATAGGAATCATTGTCAATGTCATCAGAATCCAAAAGATTTTTTGTGTTTGTTTTTTTTTTTTTTTTTTTTTTATTCAGTCCTTTGGCATGCATTTGTATGGTGGCACCAAAGGGGAAAAAAAGCAAAAACAAACAAAGAGCATAACATATAACAAAATATCAGTACATATGATTAAAATTATATTGAATTACAACCTCATTAATTTGGATTAAAAAGTGACCCAATTTCAGTATTTCAGAAACCCAAGACAGAGGGAGATTTGGTGTTTCATGGCTTATAGGCAGCAATTGCAGAGACTTTAAAATTTGGGAGTAAATGATGTAATACTCAGTTGGGAATGGATTGTGTTAGAATTAAAATGGAGTCTAGCATCACTACTTGCGTACAGGTATAAAGTATGTTATCTTGTGTTCATTTTTATTAAATAAATCATATAACTATGTCAGAAATCCAGTATTTCCAGAATTGTTAAAAATTTGGTATTAGTGCAGGCAATACTTTGATTCAGTGTCATTGCTGTCAGCAGAACCCTTAAGGCAAATGATGTACTTCCACCTCCAGTGACATAGCCTTCAATTAAACTCTTGTGTATGCTTGATATAGTGAGTGTTAAAGACGGATATGTTGACAAAGCTTCAGCATACTTCAACCACCTTTCTAAGTAATACAACTTATAGCAACTACAATTCTCCATTATTGATAAATGAAATAATCTGGTAAATAAAGTATTCCAAATTCCAAGCATGTTTCTTTTCTTGACCGTACAGGCACAGCTTCTCAAAAATTCAGAGATAAAGTTTTAATAAATTCTTATAGTTTAGCATACCCTTAGGTTTTCTGAAACAGAACAAGAAGAAAAAGTCTGTGCAAAATTACTTTCCAAATAATATAATATACTATTTCTTATTGTAAACATTCTCCAAAGTGCACAGAATCAGATCCGGTCTGCAAGAGATATAATTGTCACTTTCCTCCATCTTTCACTTTTTTTTGGATTTGCTTCCACTCCAGAATCGACCGCACCAGGGTTTTTTCTTTGTTATTGAAAGCTTTAGCTGTCTCAATATCTCAAAACACTCTCATCCTGTTATTGCTATTTATGGACATATGCTGGATGGAAGCCCTTTGCTAAGTATTCAAGCAAAGCAAAGGCTCGAAAGCAAGCCTCCTCCAGGGCTACAAGCAAATGCTCAAAAGCACTGCCAGCTGGTGGGGACTTGGGCAGTCACTCCAGTAGATCTCCTGCTGGAGTGGAGTGGGGCATCAATTTTGCTCTCTGCAGGTAGGTACTTAGGCAGAAACTCTGGTAGGATCTGGCTGTCTGGGACTCATGTAACAATGCTAGACCAACCTCTACTGAGGTCACGGAGAACAGGACAGCAGAACCACCTCCCAGTGGAGACCACTGGACTGGAAGCTCATGTTATGTAGAAAGTACTGAAATCTCAGGCTAGATATATAGATAGGTACTTTATTAATCCAAAAGAAAATTGCATGGTTACAGCAGTCGTCAAAAAAGGCACAAATATACATATAATAAGAATTATAATAATCTTAATTGTGCTAACAAGGTGGAAATACACATATAACAAGGATTATCTATAAGTAAATTAACAAAGTGTAGTTATTTAATAAGTGTAAATTTAATAGAATTGCACATACACTACTTATAATCTAAGTTATAATTTTATAGTATAGGATTTCAGTCACTGGCACAGAACATTGCACACAGAGTCACTGCTAATTAACATGACCACTAGATCTGTTCAATATCATTCAGCAAGCAGAGAACAATATCTCCTCAGCTTAGGAGTGACTCCTTGTTGACGCTGATGTCTGAGATTAGAAACAACCTTACATAACACTCCTTGGAGCTTCTCGTTCAGATGCACCCCAAGGAATTTTTACGTCTTCACTTCCTCCACATCTTCACCATCAATTATAACCAGAGGCAGAGTTGGTTTGGCCTTCCTGAAGTCTAAGATTATTTCCTTTATCTTACTGACTTTGGAATGCAGGTAGTTCTGTTTGCAGCATTCAATATAGTCCTTCATTAATGTCTTGTATTCATTCTCCTGCCCACAGATGACACACACAACTAAGGCTGTGTCATGGGAAACCTTCAGCAGAACACATGATTCAGTATTACGTTTAAAGTCTAAAGTATACAGAGTGAACAGAAGAGGAGCCAGTACAACTCCCTGTGGAATACCTGTGCTATTCATGACCATTTCAGATACATAGTTAATAAGCCACACAAACTGCGGTCTACCATTTAATTAGTCTATTACCCAGTTGTATGGTTTTGTATATACTGTACAAGAGAAGTGAACAAACAATATCCTCACCCTGCTACCCTGTTTCTCCAGCTGAGAGCAGGCTCTTTTCAACATTGAGATGATAGCACCATCCACCTCTATGTGTTCCTGGTAGGCAAACTGCATAGGATCTAGTGTGTTTCTGATTAGGGGTTGCAAGTGAGCCACTATTAGCCTCTCCAAGGTCTTTATAATGTGTGAGGTCAGAGCCACCAGTTGGTAGTCATTTAAGATTTTCATCTTCGCTGCCTTGGGGACTGCTACCACACAAGATGTTTTCCATACAGCTGGAACCCTTTGTAGAACGAAACTCAGATTAAAGATATACTGAAAAGCTACACCCAGCTGCCCAGTACACTTCTTTTGTGCCTTAGGGTTAACACCATCAGGTCCAGGGCAGCTTTGTATTGACTGAGTTTCCATGGCTGTTTCTTCACCTGGTCTGCTGTGAAGGTCAGTGCTGAGTGGCAGAATGGTGGGTGCAAGTTGTTGTAGATGGTGCATAAGGATGGAGACACTGGCAGCTGGTATGCAGAAGAGTGCATGGAAAGTGGTGACTGTAGACTCCAGCATGGGTGATTTTATTCATTGATGTTTTTCTAGTATTAGTGGTGTTTCATTTGCACAACACCTATTTAACACTAATCAGATAACTATAAATAGTCTGATGAAGTGTTCAACACAGCTTTAACATTTCTAAGGAGATTTGCTAAATGCTCCTCTGTTTCTGCTAATTGCTAACTACTTTTTGCAGACTTAACTTTTGCAAACTCATTAAATAAGGTCATTAAGGCTTCATCAATCTTTCCTAAATTTCCACTCAAATTCAGCATCTCATCCGAAATTGCTATTGTCTTCAAACAATCAGTAAGGGACTGGAAAATACTTTTATCTAAAAAAATCATGAATAGCATTAACATCAGGCTGAATGTAGCTGTGACAGTTTTTTAAGATTGCCATTTTGTTGTGATTATTTTCAGAGTGAGAGGACTAACCATCAAAAAAACAAGGTCCAACAAAATGATAATAATTACAGTTGATTTATTGAAAAGTAGAAAAAATAAAATCATAACTTTCTAAATACAAAATTTGAAACTCAAGTATTCTCTTTGCTGTCTCATTCAACTTTTATTTTTCCTTTCTTTTGAAAAGGTTATTGCATGGGTTAATAAACAACAACACTGTGTTGAAAAAAGGAATAATTTCTTTGGCATTCATCTTAGACAAAAATGGTGTCCAGTTTTGTGCTATCTATAAATTTGAACTTGTTTGGTTATTAAATTATGATGTCATGTTTACTTACATATTACTTTTTACAACCAAATGACCAAAAAAGACACCATATAATGAAAGTATTGTCAACTGGTTGTTTTTCAGCTAACTTATGATTCACTGCAGAAGTGAAGTTAACAAAGTAGTACTCTATACTCCCCCACATAGTGGCCTATTAAAAAGAGTTTTGGGAAACCAGCTAAAAAGAGACTTGTATGTTATTTATGTCTCCCATAAAGTATCTTGTTAACTTCTAAGAATCATCATTTTGTAAAACTCACACCTGTTTTGCAAAATTTGGCTTATTTTTGGGAGTTTTGCTTTGAAGCTTCAGAGTAGTTACAGTAGGCAGTGCTCTTCTGCTTTCAAGTTTCCTATATTTGTTATGATGAGAATGATTAATAAATAAGAAAAATATCTATCTATCTATCTATCTATCTATCTATCTATCTATCTATCTATCTATCTATCTATCTATCTATCTATCTATCTATCTATCTATCTATCTATCTATCTATTTTGCATGCAGAGTAATTGTTATATATGATGCTGGTTTCTCTATAGAAAAGAAAATAATAACTTGAACTCATATTCTACATATGGACTTTCAGGAAACTGTGGTCCCTGGAGGAGATTTGCAGCCAAAGCTAGTACTACATTATCTTCATCTATTTGTTTTCCAAACCAACTTCTTCTATTATGTTATAGTGGATAAATAAGAGTTTATCTTATCAGTGCAAATAACATATATTAACAACGCCAGGTTCTGAACTAATGTTCTTATATCTGTAAGGTAGTAGTGCTAACTAATATGTCACCAAACATTGTATTCAATTCAGAAATTTTCATTACAATGTATGGATTACCTTTGTTGAATTTTTAATGGAGTCAAACATTTTAAAATAAAATTTTTGCATTTGGATAGGTTGGTACAATGATGCAGCGATTAATGCAGTTACCAAAAGTTACCCAGTTCCTGGGATCAGAGTTTTCCAGATTGCCACCAGTATTCCGTAAACATTAATGTTAAGTGTAGACTCCACATTCTTCCATCATGAACACTGAAAAATCTGAAGGTGAAAATTTTAGAAAAACAAGTAAATAAAAAGGGGGCATAAGCTTTGCTACTAAATTGATTAAGTTTAGGTTGCAACAGGAAGATAAGGAAACAACAATGCAAAAGAGATTCCTAACTGGCCCTAACAATAGGCTGGGAAAAGGAGCTCAGGATGAAGGCCTCATGGCTGTGCCAGCATCCATCATCTACTCATCCTATATAGCTTAACATAAAATAAGTACCTCCTAAATAATATAAAATTAACAACGGATTGTTTAAAGAAAAAAACAAAACAAATTGAGATATAAAATATCATGAACATGGAATAACACTAAACTACAAAACCTAAAAACTCAAAGTAGTTAAAGATATTCCCGTGGCCTCCTTTTATGGGGGTATGAAGGATAAATATAAAGTAGAAATACTGTACATGGTTGTGCCCAGAGTGCCACACTGCACAGCCCATAGTGATAGATCACAGAAAATAATGGACAACAACAGCAAAAATGCATTCAACAATCTGTTGAACCTGATAGCTGGCTCTGCACTTCCACCTGGTACTATCTGGATAGACTTTCTCTCGCTTATAAAATGTAGTCCAAAATTGGGGTCACATGTGACTATTAGACTGTTAAAACTATTGTAACCTGTTAGAAAACTTCAGTTTCTTATTAAGAACACTTTACCAAAAACTTCTGCTTTCTGTGCTTATTGATGGAAAAAAATAGGCTACCACAACCTAAAGGTTTCATTTCAGCTAATATTTTCATAGGATGTTCCAGTTCAAGTTTATTGTCACATAGATCTTGCTTTGAAATCTCAAGACACTTCTTTTGTTTACCACAAATCATTATGTTATGTAATTAAATAATACCATCGATGCAATGATTCTAAAACAGGCTATAATTTGATTGGTAACTACCAATCTTAACTGCTGGCAGCTCTATATGTTTTATTTGTCTTTATTGGTATGCCATGGATGACAACTGAAATTAATGTGACTTTAATGTAAACTCATAAAAGCCAAACTGATGTATAAAAAATGCTCAGTGGGTTTAACAATTTAGCAAAACACATTGATACAAATTTAAACACTGAATAAAATGTAGACCAAACATCAATTAAGAAAATGCCATTAATTAAATCTAAGCATTCATAAGTTTTAAGTATTAATAACTCCAGAATGAAAAAGAATCTTACATTTTACAAAATGTCTTCGTAAATTTGCAGAAATTAAATGAAATTTAATGAAGCAAGACAAACCCAATAAAAAACAGTGTAATGCTTACAAAGGTAGACAAAGTCGTTACATTTTCCATAAAAGTTTAATTGACTGTTTAAGATAACGGATCACATTATACAAGTTCTCATCTCATGTACATTGTTATATAATGAACAAATAGGGTTGAGACTTGAATAAAATATTATTTTCAGTGTAATAATTTTGCAGGTTCTAGTAATATGTTTTCTTGCTATTTCTTCAACTGTTTGTCATGCTGATTAATGTTTGCTTCTTTTGATGTAGCATTTAAGATACATTGCACTACTTTTCTGCAAAAAGTGGGACACATTCCTCCTCTCATTTTATATTCTCTTTTCCTAGTGTTCAAAGATCTTGTAAAACAGGTTTTACTGTATGTCTTGTCTCTGAATAAATTTAACGATACTTTATTTTGAGGAAGCATTTTCTTACTGTTAGTATGTGATATTACAGTAAAAACCAGTTAATTATTAACAAAAAACATTACAGCACTAAAAATGAAACTATATTTTCAAGTACTATATATCCACTCATTTGTAGCCATCATCGACACTTGGGAACACCATAAATGCAGTAATGGTGCAGACCTGAACTGAAGCTAACAGTTAAAGTATATTCTCCTATAATCCTTTTTTAGTATAATGGAAAACAGCCAGACATACTGTAATTTCAAAATACTCCAAACTAAAAGCATGTGATAATTCAGACTATTACTTTGTTAAACACTGAAATCAACAATAATAAACATAAACTATTAATGCAAAATCTTGGACAGGCATTAGATACTGATAGCAAGCTAGGTTTCTTTTGGTGCTTCTTTTTAACCTAGAGAGTTTACCATACTGTAGTGTATTTTTTGGGTCTACTAGCTCACTTTTGATTGTTCTATGTTTGTGTGACTTCTCTTGTTCAGTCCAAACACTTAATTTAATAATCTATCTGGAAAGTTAAAGTTGAAATAAGTAACTGTTCACTATTTATTTTGCATAAGTTCCTTAGCCAATGCACCACAACATTTACATTTAAAATAACAGAGATGGGATTTTAAAAGACTGAAACATATTTTGGCATATCAGTGACTCACTGCAATTTGCAATAAACAGACGAAGTTGGCAATAATAAGTTATGATGTCACTCTGGGTAGGAATCTGAGTCTGCATGATCTGATGCCAGCTGTTGTCTTCTTAACTAGTACCGTGGAAAAGGATTTGGAAACAAATGAATTAAGCAAGATTTGTAATAAATAGAAGGCTGTAAGCAATTTTGATTGGGGCCACGTCACACATTAATTTTGTGGTATGTTGTATGTACCATATAAAAAGCCTCTAATAGAGGTTCTTAGCATACTAAATTTATTGAGAAATAAAATCAGGAACAGCCACTAAGGCAAGACATCATTAGTATGGCTATGCTGTGTTTCTGTACACTATAAATGAAGCCACCATGGTGGATTGATTCTACATTTGTAATAATGACCCATCATTAAAAGTCATAAAGAAGTAAGAATGCACTGTGCAATGCTAATTTTTTAGTACTGTTTTAATCAATGGTCTCCTTGCTTTGACTGAGAATTATCAAAGGGCATTTCACCAAAGTTAAATGATACAACTTTGACATGCTAAATGTCTGTGAGCCTAATTTGATCTCATGGGTTTTGCTAGTAAAGAAGATGAGTTAATACTAAGAATAAAATATAGCCAATGAAAGAATCTGTGAATTCATTTGAAATCCACCTCTGCAGTAAATCAATTGTACATTTAGAAATTTGAACATTCGTAAAGAAATACAGCAGAATAGAGTTATATAAGTGAACAAAGAATGTGCTAATGTGTGTTCTAATCCGCTTGATTCGTATAAGACATAACAATTAGTACAGTCTGAGAAGTAAAACTACTGTATGTTTCCCAAGGTTCACTTGAAAGGTAGATAAATACTATGAAAAGCCAAATAGCAGAATATAGCTAAGTTTAAATTAATTACACATTACATTATATATGACAACATTTGCAGTATATTGCACTGTGAAAGAGTTTTAAAGAACTTAAATGTGTGGTTAAGCTGATTAACAGGTAACTGTGCACTGGAGCAACCAATTAAATGCTTGGTGCATTTAGAAGTATAACAATAAAAAAAAAGAACTGGGAGCTCAGATGGCACCATGTAATCTAATCTATCTATCTATCTATCTATAGTATATACTTTAAGCAAATGAGTGATTATAACTTTAAGCTTTCAATTGCAAACAATATAGTATAATGATCATGGCAACCAATGCATTAATTTTAACTGCTAACCTTTTAAGCACTTCAGATTGAATTATTTTTTAATTTTTCGTATCAAAAACTATAATACAATTAAAGTGCATGAAAAATTGCAAGAACAGTTCTTATATGTAAGAGTCCCTTATAATTATAAAGGTTGTTTTAGTATTAGGGTGTTGTACCATTATGAATGTAGTGAAAAGTCAAGCACAATGGCACAATGACACCTTTTATTGGCTAACTAAAAAGATTACACTTTACAAGCTTTTGAGGCAACTCAGGCCCCTTTTTCAGACAAGATGGAATCAAACAAAGGTTATTTTATTAATTTAGCAGGAATAAAATCCAGGATAAATTCAGATGCCACTTTTGGTATTAAGAATGCCCACAGAAAATGTAGTAACCTTATTTCTGAGCTTCTTCTGCCAGTCCCAGGTCTTTCTGCCCTTCTTAATCTCCACAACAAAGGTGGAGGAGGCCACACCTCATATTCCTGACACCTCTTCTTCTTCATAACAGGGCAGAGGGTGGCACCTGAACTACATAGGTACGCTGTGCTGCCATCAGAAGGTTTAGGGAACTCTCTAAGCTTTCTGCCCATGTGCTGCAAGTTGTAATAGATATGGAGAAATTATATGTGGTTTCAAAACTCTCAATCTACTGTTGTATAAGAATTTCCTCTTTCCAAATATAAAATGCAACCTAACATGACTGAATATAAAATGCACAGGAAGATTAAGCCCCAAAATTAGAAGGAAATTGATAGACCAGCATGTCAATTAAATTCACAGTAAAAACTAAATAGAAAATATTTTGCTTTCTCAGAAACAAAATCAGATATATAGTGTTTTAACTACAGTCAAGTTTAAAAATACCTTTGTATTATTATTATTGTTATTATTATTATTCTAACCATTTTATATTTCAGTTTTGGTTTTCTACACTGTTAACTTCATAACAATGCTTTATAGCTTACAAATTTTGTAATTTCAAGCTTCTATGATAAGGGAACGAAAGGCTACTGTGTCTATTTGTGTACACAATGCATCAGCAGGTGATATGTTAAAAATGGCAGCATCTTGAATGCTGTGTATGAAACACTCGAACAAGACTGATTTGGAAATGTTTGCTGAGCTGTGAAGAACAGCATTCTATAAAGAAAATGCAAGCAGGAGGTGACATTTGCAACAGGGGAATTGTCCATTTGTTTAGCTCATCTTGCACTTATGAGGACAATCTTTGGATATATGAGTCCTGTCATAGCTGCTCACAGTAATATTTTCCTTTTCTGTTATTCGCTTCTGTATTGAAGGTCACACTTTAAACATAAGAATAATAATGGCAGTAAATCAAGTGACATTTGGTTATCACAAAAATCTGTCTGCCTTATTCAGGTTGTTGTGTCCCTGAATTCCAGGCTTTCATTATAATCATCCTAAATTTGAACTCTTTATGTGCACACTGAGGATGGTACACTGACTCAGTGCTAAGTTCTACTGCTTTCCACATTCTCCCTGTGCCCTTATTTGCTTCCTTCAAAAATACCTGGTATCAAAATGTGTGTGTTTGTGTGTGTAGAGTAAGTGTGCTCTAGAGTGGACTAGTTCTTAACTTGCTGAGTCCTACCAGTACAAAAAACGGATAGTAATGGACAGTGTACTACTTTTGAGCAGACTCTAGATATTCTCATGATTAAATGACAAAGCTCTGATGATTAAATGACCAAATAACCTGTTTTATTTAGAATGTAGGCTCATACGGCATAAAAGTCAGCAGAAAAAGAGTGCAGTCCATTCACAGAAGTGGATGTGCCTGGCAAAAACTGAAGCAGACTCTTTGAGTTCCTAACCTCCATGCTCTGTTCTAAGCAGTGTGAAACCATAATATTTGCTAATAAGACATGCCATTGGTAGGGGCTGTCACCTGTCTTTTCTGTTAATTGGTACTGTTTGTCTACTTCTGTAATATGTTTCCTCTTCTTTAGTGTGTAGAAAGGTTGTGTGCTTCATTACCTATTAAAGGAGCATTTTTTTGTTGATTTTGAAATATGCAAGGAGATACATTTAAGAGAAATGAAACGTTCTCAACTTTCATCTGTTTTACATAATAAAGGCAATATAAAATCCCATACATTTTATTCGTTTTTCATAACTGAATTTACCTAATGTACAGTATCTGTTTACAGTTGGGTGATGCTATGTTTAGTTCTGCTGCTTCATACCTCCCAGCAGTGGCATCTCTGCATTAAGAGCAGGTGGGACACTAGCTCCCAATCTGCCAGCATAAAAAGTAAACTTACCTCAATAATTAAATGTAATGTTAAAATGTTCAGAGAAAACTCAACTTTTTCCAATTTACCATGACATGCTCAAAGCAATTTCTTATCTGAAGGATGTGAAATGTCCTTTGCATCTGGCTATGCTAACCTGTTTCTGGGTTGCTTGAGTAGATCCTTTAACCTTTCTGTTTTCTTATCTTTGATCACATTATGTGTATGTGCAACTTGAACTTTAAAGTTTTGGTTTGGGTCTTGAAGGCTTGAGCCCTTTTATATTTCCCATTGATTATTTTTTTTTTGTGACACAATTTATAGGGTGTGGAATTCTTACATATCTTGCTGTTTTGGAGTAGCCATCATCATAATCTTGAATGGCATAGATTACTTATATATAATATGATTTAGCATTTTGCCCTCTGAACAAAAATGGAAGATTTATTAATATTCATTTGAGTGTCTGCTTTCAGTGTTTAGTATTTGACATTGATGTTAAGATATATTTTAATACTTTTATTTGGTGATTGTACTATATGCAAAATAATATGTTGATAGATCATCATTTTATTTGATTTCTTTTGGCATTATTTAGCTGACATTTTATCATTTACTGGTGCTGTTAGCCTAATACACACAATGTCTATCCCTCACTTATTCATGCAAGGTTTACCCAAAGCCGTGTTCTTCCTCTGCTACCACTGTTCTGATCTACTGGAGCTCCTTCCATGCAGCTCCAATGATCTTTTCTCTTATATATCCACTTCCCAATCACTTGAGATCAGTGGCAACACCATCTGCACTTCCTTTTCCCACCTCTGTCAACCTATTCAAGCCAGGGTTGTTCTCAAGACTTGTCAGTGGCTACATAAACAGGCCAATGTATTTATACAGTAGTAATTGGCATTCTACTGTAAATACTGGCCTTCAAGTGCTTCGCTGTTTCTGTCTCTTATTCACACACATACACACATAGGCACATCCTTCACATGTCATCATGGCGTTATCACTGACAGTGTCTGCGTGGCAGCACCTTAATTTAAATGCTGTTCATGGTCATTGTCTCTGTCTGGTGTTTGTATTTTTTTCGTGGTGTCTTCTTTGGTTTCCATCCCACATCCCAAAAACATACAAATCAGGCAGGTGAGCAGCTCAAATCTGGCTTTTTATGAGAACAGTTCGTTCATTCAGCTAGTGGTTAGTGTTGATGTATACATGAGTGTGTCCCATCATTCACTGGAACTGTAATCAAAGCCCAGGTCACTTCCTGTCAGCAGTTGGAGGCTAACACAATTTCACATCACACATTTTGAATCTTATCAATGCCAAAAGGTTAATAGACCAATTAACAGAGAAAACTCCAAGCTTATGAGTTTACGGTTGCAGAAGAGTCTTCTCCTTGAAAAGAGCAATTTGACACTGACAAAAATGTGTAATCTCTCTTTAATGTGCACACAGAGAATAGAAACACTTTATGCTATGTGCTATTCAAGAGGCACATGAGCCTTAATTGTTAGTCTTACTGAGACTTGTAGAGCATGTCTAATTAGATCCTATATAGCACAGTAGCACCAGCAGTTTGGTAATGTTGGCTTTATTTGATGTCTTTTGCATAGGCTTTTTGAGTAAGTAAGCCTGTGACAGCATCCAAAGCAAAATTATTTATCTAAATGGCACTAGGTAACACATTTGGTAGATTTTAACGCCAGAATGACTGTCTAGTATAGCATTATCTCTGCTGATATAACCCTGCAGACATTATGCTTGACACAATGGCTAATTTGTCACTCCTTAACATGGTACAGTTCTTACCGTTATAGAATCAAACCGGTAATCTGTGATGATATAACAAAGTGAAAATATATTTTAGGTGTAAACATAAGGACTGACCTTTGTTCTCTGTTTTACATTACATCTGTCTGCAGTTTACAGTATTGGACAACAGTGGTTAAACAACATCATGAATGTTTCCGTACTGTGGTGTCTGGAAAGGTCCAACCTGACAGCTATTATGCATAAACCTTTTATCAATAAGTCCTGCAATCATTCTGTTTATTCAGCCTTGCATGTACCTATCATCACTGAACTACAGAATGTGCTGTCAAGGGGTATTATCAAGCTATTAAATGCTTCCCCATGGGTGTCCATCTTTATCACAGCTGAAAAGAAAATTGGAGGCCTGTGACTGTGCATGGATTTGAGAGTGATCAACAAATCCATCATCCCCAACTGTTACACTTTTACCAGCTACAGACCACCCACTGCCAGGATGAAAAATGTTTCCAAAGCACAAACTTCCTCAAGGTTACCTCAAAGTTGCTTTACTCTTAGGCAGCAGAAGTCAGACTGTATTTGACACCTATGCTGCCAGTGTCTGCTAAGCAAGAAGGCATTTTCTGCTTCTCTACTTTATTCTCTACATCTCTACTTCTCAACTCGTTGATGATTTTAGTTAAGAATATCCCCAGTCCTTGCAGGGGTTCCCGTATTTTCTCTATCATCTATGATGAAACCCTACCTGTGGGCAACACTAGCAGTTCTCAGCTACATAAACACAGAGGCTGGGAGAATGCGCTGATAGCGGATTGCCACAAGCATTACACCATCTAGATTGGGTCCCGAGTGTAGCAGGTGACACCTCAGCATGACACAGAAAAAGTGTGAGGTTTTTTACGGTGGCAGGATTGCCAATCCTGCCACCAACCCCCAAGTTTTCCCTGTAAGTTGGGGGACCTGCTAGATGCAGATTAATGTCATACTCAGGACGAAGCAATTGCAGGTGAAGGGCCTTGCTCAATGGCCCAATGGAGTAGACTCTTTACAAGATTCCGATTTCCAACACATGATGTTGAAAAATCCTTGTTCACACTTCAGGGCATGTCACTACATCTGTCAAATGTGAAGACACATTTATGGCTTCATTTCTGGGCAGGGTTGTGAGTGCGGTGGCATATGACATTCCAATTCATCCATAACTCTCACTTTGAAATTTGTTAACTTCTGAGAAAGAGGGTGTTCTTGGTTTGGTCTACAAAGTATTCACAGGCTTTGAAAAGCCTGGAGGATGGTTTTGAGAAATCTATGTCCTTGCCCTCAGTGCGGAGAAGGAGGAGGAGGCATTGCAGGTACTTGGAATTGTGAAAAGTGGCCTTTCTAGAATTATGGCCACATATTTACACTCTGAGCACTAACAACAAAGCTTTTACCATCCTGTGCATGCACCACTGACTTACTACCCAATGTCAGAAAGATGATAATTTATCATTTATAGGCCATTGTTTCTATCCTGGACCACCTTAAGTTAGTGGCTCATTCCACCTTATTGTCTACTGTATGATGCTCTATGGGACTCTTTTATATGTAATCATCAACACAGATAATACCTCATCCCATAGCTTCACTCTAATCAGTTATTAAAGATACTTTGAAATAAGTATAATATTTCTTTATATGATGGTAGATTTTTATTATTTTGTGTTTATAGTTATAGATTTTGAACATATGTAATTTTCAAATTGTTTTTACTGTTTTGATGTATTTTTATGTTCTTTGTTCTGTTACCTTGGCCCACTAGAAAAGGCTTGACCTAAGAATTGATTCAGGTCAGATGTCAACTGACTGTGTTCAAGCCCTAAGAAATCAAATCATAAAATATGGGAATTCATTTAAAAAGTTAAGAAGTCAAGCAAGCTAAATGTTTAAGAAAAATCCTAAGAGTTGGTCTGGACACAGTGTGCCAAACCATAGGGGATTACATTTCTATTCTTGGGGGCTGTACTATAAAGTGACCTTTTGAACTAAGATGTGTCATGAATGAAGCTTTCTGCTCTGAAATATTTAATGAAATAATAAATCCATATTCTTTTCAAAGTAATGGAATAATAAGCTTGAGACCTTTGGGTTACTGTAACTAAAATTAGGGTAAGAAACACGGTTAATTAAAAAAATCTAATTATACAAGGAAATGTACTTGACATGTATTTTATATGTTTTATATGTGTTACATTAAGGTTGAGGAAAAGGAGAAGTACTAAAAATGACTACAGAAGGCTAAAAGTTGTTAAAAAAAATAAATTGACAGGGTTGACCAGAAATGGTTTAATTAATGGATGGATGATTAATTAAGTCAGACATTCAGTTTTGAAGACAGAAGAGAAGGGCAGAATCTGTCAGTGCTAGTGGACTTTTTTGCTTACACATTAAGTATATTTTATAAAGGATATGCATTAAATAGGATTTTATAGTACATTTTATTGTATTTTATTTTAAGCTTAAACCTTAATTTGGCTGAAACGTAAAGCATTTCTGGGCTTTACAGTTCAGGTGGGACGTGTCAACCTAGTGGTTTCATTGAAAGTCCAAGTACGGTTAGGGCATAAACTATAGGTAAGGAGGGGCATTAAGCCTACAGTAGGAAATCAAACTAATAATGCCTCATTAACAGGTTCTAGACCTACGACTTTTATTATTATGCATATGCCAACATAGCTATTTTTAATTTGCATTTCTTTGCTTTGGAGAATTTAAAATCTATTAATAATCTTCTTTCTCTCGGTTTAAAGACATATTAGAGATTGTAAGAAAACAGGTACTTAACTCCATATATTGAAGATATCTAATTAGGATAGTTACATTCTATCAATCCACTCAGTTCATTTCAGGGATGCAAGAGGCTCACTCAGCAGTGTGGACCGTGAGGCAGGGACCAACCTTGGACGGGATGCCAGCGCATCTCACTCATACTGAGGTAATTTAGAGTTGACCATTATTCTAAAAGATGTGCCCTTGTGATCTGAGGGTAAACTGGAGTACAGAAACAAAAGTCCATGCATATTTGAATAGAATATGTAAACTTGGACTGGAATTTGAATCCAGATTCTGGAGCTGTGCGATAGTAAAGGTTTCTCGTGAAAATAACTCTTTAAGCTATAAAGGATTCCCCATATTTTTAACATTACTTTAACTTGTAAATTGTGATTATTAGAACTAAAATAATAATTAACACTTCTGATTCAGGTAAAATTCTTTTAAGGAAAAAGCTGTTGTAATTTAGATTTGTGCCTACAGAGGGCACTTCAGTGCCATAGATAAAATGGTAAAAAGAAACAAAGTTAAAACTCCCAAAAACTCACTGTCTGGGACTGTTCCACACTCACAACATGCTGGAGAAAGAAATTTACCTACACTTCAGAGAGCACCAAAACAACTCACATTCCCAAATTACTTACACCAGCGTTCAGAGTTTGACCAGATATGATAATATTGCATACTAAAATATCTGTTGCCACTGCTTCTCACTACAGCTCATTCAAGTAGGTCTACCATATATAACACAGTGGGGGGAAAAAGCTGTCCAAAACTATTTAAAATTGAAAGGAAAAAAATGTCTATTTGAGAAGTTGTCCATAGCTACTTCAGACAGAATTTATTAATGCTGTAGCATGTTGGG
Organism: Erpetoichthys calabaricus; assembly: GCF_900747795.2. Lineage (NCBI taxonomy): Eukaryota > Metazoa > Chordata > Cladistia > Polypteriformes > Polypteridae > Erpetoichthys > Erpetoichthys calabaricus. The sequence goes on along the minus strand of NC_041397.2, from coordinate 214,461,821 downwards.
ACTTTGTTAGTCCTCAAGATACTTCAGTACCTTTGAACGAGAACTACATGTGAGCTATCCAATTTCATAGCTCTCCAGATATGTTGTGATCTGAATTTGATAAGAAATATGATATTATCTGTTGAAGTCTCCATTCTTTTCAATTATACTAAAGGTAATATATAGTCTCATGAAATTAATAAAGGAAAGAAAACTGTGTAAAATCAGTTTATGCTTTCCTAAAGATAAAACTAGGTTAAAAAGACTTTTGTTTCCATGATATCTATATTTTGGCTTTGTGATTGATTTTGAGCAGTATTTCCATCGTTGAACATTTTTATGCAAATAGTACTTGATTTGTAAATGGATACATTTGAATGATTGTTTATTATGCAATTTATGAATGACATAGGGGTATTAAAAAGTAATCTGTGCCAGGTGAATAATAGGGTGTCAAACATGAAAAAACACAACATATGTTTAAATTTATTCATGTATAGTGTGTAAATGAAGCACAGATACACAGATAAAGAGTTGGGGCACCCTCAGGCAACCCCTGTATATTATGTTGTCAAAATAATAAATATGATTTAATGTGTCATCTGTGCAATGTCTTTCCAGACACAAGTGTCCAATCAGACTGGAGACAGATGGTGGCGGTACCAGTTATGAAGCTGGTAAGGCAGAAGGGGCAGAACAAGATGTCATAGACCAGTGATATGTTGGTTTCTAGATCTGCAGAGGGAAAAAGAGTGCCAATTCCTGGCTTGGGGTGGAATTACAACTGGAAAAGCCCTGAAGTTGTTTCCCAGGCACGTGTGTTTGACAAATGCTCTTTTCTGAGTGTAGGCTTTAGTGTACACACATAAAAATACAGATTAGTTCACACATTCAGTAAAATAAATTGCAAACTGATTAAAATGAAAAGATCCTAATGATATCTGTCCATTGTTTATGGTAACACTTTTAGTTTAACACTAGAATTACCAGAGTCTATGAAAAAACTCATAGATCCGGCCCACCTTAAAACCATTCGCACCTCTCCGGCAGCGTCCTTTGTCCTCTAAATGTGCCGATAAAAACAAGCTGCAAGCAGCCAGCTATTCCATCCCCCCACCGACTTAGAACGTGCACGAACTTCTCCCAGCTCATGCCTTGATTGATTATCTGGGAGTGAAGTGGAGTTTTAGAGTGAAAATAATAGATCGTTATTTGGAACACACGCATTTCATGTGTGTTCCGTTTCTACAGTAATCTGTGTAAACACATTGTTAAAACAGAAACTTTTTCATATTTTAGCAATGAATGTTACAAAATGTAGGCATAAACTAAGAATGTGTGAAGCATGAAATCCAAACATCAAATAAACACTTTCACAAAAGGTTCAAGAACAATACAACAGCTTCTGCGCCATAGCGGTAAGATTTGCTGTCTCAGAGCACAGCAGGTTTACTGTCCCTCAGAGACCTGAGTTTGATTCCCCATTGAGGAGAAAGTGTTCTTGTTTTTTCTTTTTAACCTCAAACGGACATAAAATTTATAAATTGGTATGCACTGTCAGTTAATGAGATCGTTATATTTTCATGTGGGATGCTCCTTTTAAAATATTTTTTTAACAATTGAGACTGCAATTAACATGAACAAGTGTCCTTATAACTGTTATTTTTAAGATCCATAACACACACACACAGACAGAGCACTGTGTAATAGAGAGACAGACAGGCAGAAAAGTCACTAGATATATAAATAAACAGGGAAGGCACATGTATTGAAAGAAAAAAAAGATCAACATGTGCGTTGATCCTGCTGCACTGAATAAGCTCACATGCTCTAACACCCCCCCCCCCCCCCCATCTGACTCTGAGTAACAGCCCAAGTACAGATGCAAACCAAGTGCATGTGTGTACTGTATAATATTAACAAAAAGAGCAGCTTACTACTGAAAACGGCAAATATAGGAGTGAGTGGGGATCGAACCGGGGACTCTTGATCACACTTGGTTTGCGTCTGTACTTGTGCTGTTACTTAGAGTCAGATTGGGGGGGATCGGTGGGGGGGATGTTAGAGTGTGTGAGCTTATTCAGTGCTGCAGGATCAACTCACATGTTGATCTTTTTTTTCTTTCAGTAATAGCGCCAGCATAAATCATCACCCGATCTGACGCTGTTCGTTTTCAAATAATATTGCATTGGTGCGATGATGTTTTCACATATATTGTCTCTTTCTTTCAGGTGTGTAATAGAAATCACAGCATAGAGAGAAGCGTGTACATTGTAACAGGTACACACATTGTAAATGTAGGAAAGACGATCCTTGTGTGTGTGTGAACAGTTAACATTTGAATCTGATGATTGCATATAGCGCTGAAGTTACTGCTCTGTACTATTCTTTCCTCTGCATGTCCTGGAGTACAAAAGAATCAGCATACAGCAACATTTGGGGACTGGCAAGTTCGGGGAAAAAAAACACGCAGTCACTGATTACAAACCACAAGATGTTATGTGAATGAATATGAATAATATGAATAATGTTGTATCCGTGCCACAAAGTTTTCTGAAATGTACTATACAGGTCATAAAACGAATAATTCCAAATATCATATACTAGCCAACCCGCGGCATAGCATACACCGCATAATTATTTATTGATGGGTGAACACTTCATGAATGACACAGTTGTCCAAATGGGGTGGGTTTGAGGATACAACTGTGAGTGAATAAAAAGATGGAACTCTGGAGAGAACAACATACAATTGTCAGTGACTGAAAACTGGGTTTGGCAGATACAGGCATATCGTTTTGAAAGTTTGTCCCTGCGCCTTATTAATTGTCATTGCAAAAGTCAATCTAACAGGAAATTGTCTGCGTGTAAAATTAAAAGGCAAATTTGAATCTGATGGGGTCAGGGATATCCGGGGAATAAGGACAGTTTGTGAGGTAGGAGCTGCAATGGTTTTACACTCCAGTACATTGCGGTGAATGCTGGTAACAGTCCGTCTAGTGCCATCACAGAGACTTCTTGCTGGCATGAGCTTTCTGAGAAGCATGACGACTGAACCTATTTTAATTTTGAGTTTATGCGGCGGCATGCCAGCGGGAGTAAGACTGTTAAGAAATTCTTCGGAGAATGAAACTTGATCTGTGGGATCGTCTGTTACGATGGAGGCAACGCTGGTGAAAGTTACTTCGTCGGTAGGGATAAGTTTCAGTACTTGTTCAGTAAGGTGTAGCGAGTCTTCGTTGGTGACGCTTAATATAGCTCGCGTACTGAGTTGTTCCAGATTCACAGTTCAGAAACACTTTAATGAGTTTTAAGCACAGGGAAAAAAATGAGCATTTGAAACATCCATAATGTAATAAACCACCAAGAAAAGTAACATTGCAACAATGCACGCTACGAACCAATCGCTGTAAACAGAAGTGAAAACAAAATCAAGCCCAGTGCATTCTTTAACTGCCTTCTCTGCCTTATGCTTCCAGCCCCCTCTCTCTTTCGCACGTGTGTGTGTGTCTCTCTCTCGCGCGCACCTGTGTGTGTGTGTGTCTCTTTCTCGTGGACCTGTGTGTGTGTGTCTCTCTCTCTCGCACGCCTGTGTGTGTGTGTGTCTCTCTCGCATGCCTGTGTGTGTCTCTCTCTCACGTGCCTGTGTGTGTGTGTGTCTCTCTCGCGTGCCTGTGTGTGTGTGTCTCTCTTGCGTGCCTGTGTGTGTGTGTGTCTCTCTTGCATGCCTGTGTGTGTGTGTGTGTCTCTCGTGCACCTGTGTGTGTGTGTGTGTCTCTCTTGCGCGCCTGTGTGTGTCGCTCTGTCTATCTCTCTGGCTCACTGCACAGGGAATGCACAGGGAGAGACTGAACACATGCAGAAATCATCGGCACGCACGGCTGCTTAGTGAATTATTGTTGGTGGGCAGGCGCTGTCTTGCGTGCGTCTTGCTTGCCATGGACGGTTTCTGAGAAGCATGACAACTGAACCTATTTTAATTTTGAGTTTATGCAGAGCCATGCCAGTGGGAGTAAGACTGTTAAGAAATTCTTCGGGGAATGAAACTTGATCTGTGGGATCGTCTATGACGATGGAGGCAACGCCGGTGAAAGTTACTTCGTCAGTAAGGATAAGTTTCAGTACTTGTTCATTACGGTTTAGCGAGTCTTTGTTGGTGACACTTAATATAGCTCACGTACTGAGTTGTTCCGGAGTCACAGTTGAGAAGTCGATGTTGCCATATAGTTGTTGAATGGGATCAGAAATAAAAGGAAAACAATGTGAAGGTACTGGACGTGGGAGGAGTGTTAGAGTTGGCGGGCGGGGCTCTGTCGTGCATGCCATGGTCGACTGCTTAGTGAATTGTTGGTGGGCGGGGCTCTGTGAGTTGGCGGGCGTGGCTCTGTCTTGCGTGCGTCTTGCTTGCCATGTCTTGCGTGCGACTTGCTTGCCATGGACTTAGTGAATTATATATATAGATACCTACGTCTGTGTTGTTTTTTTTGACAGCATACACCATAAGGTCCACACTAATTCAGCATGAGCAGGAACACTCAATAAAACTGAATAAAAAATCACGTGACGATGAGATACGAAAAAGGCAGATTCACCAGCGTTTGTGTGTCAGCTTTAATCCCTCCAGATGAGAGAATGTCCAGATCCATTGTCTCAAAACACCACTCACATCTCCAGTTATTCCGTTTCAAATGAAAAATAACAGCATCAGATCCCTGGGTTGGGGGGGTGGTAGTATGTATCGTGATTGTGATTTAGAGAGAATAAAAGTTTAAAAAAAACAACTTTTACAGGTCCTATAAATGCACACCAAGTGTTACTGACGCAAACCAAATGTATGTGTGTACTGTATAATATTAACAAAAAGAGCAGCTCACTACTGAAAACGGCAAATATAGGAGTGAGTGGGGATCGAACTGGGGACTCTTGATTACAAGTCAGCAAATCTTACCGCTACGCCACTGAAGCTATCGTCACTTCCTTGAACCTTTTGTGAAAGTGTTTACTTGATCTTTGGACTTCAGGCTTCATACATTATATAGTTTATGCCTACATTTTGTCATTTACTACTAAAATATGAAAAACTTTTCTGTTTTAAAAATGTGTTTACACAGATTACTGTAGAAATGGAACACACATGAAATGCGTGTGTTCCAAATAAGGATCTATTATTTCCACTCTAAATCTCCAGCAGTTCAGTCACTCCCAGATAAACAAAAAAGGCATGAGCTGGGAAAACTTAGTGAACATTCTGTGACGGTGGGGGGATGGAATAGCCGGCTGCTTGCTGCTCGACTTAATCAGCACATTTAGAAGACAAAAGACGCTGGTGGAGAGGTGAGAACGGTTTTAAGGTGGGCCGGATCTACGAGTTTTTTCGTAGACTCTGGTAATTCTATTGTTAAGTACTATTAAAAAAAATCCATTACACCTTTACTCTATAACAAGACCTTAACAAAGGCTTCTTTTGGTGACAATACACCTATATAGCATTAGTAACGTGATTATTTATCTTTGCAGTATGGTTAATTAAATAACTTCATTTTAAAACTTTCTGAAGTGGCTTAAATGAGACGTATGTCTCCTGATAATGCATATTTCATTATAAGACCTGTGAATCCTTAATATTCAGAAGTAATTTAGAGAAGCAAAGAGAGATTAGAGATGCCAATGGACTACAAAGTAAAACCTAAAACAATATTATCTTCACTTTCCCTCACTGATGAACTTAATGCCTTCTATGGTCACTTTGATCGCAATAACAAGCAGCTGGACATTCGATTGCCTGTAGCACCACATGATTCATCCTCCTTTGTTTCTACACCTCTTTTAAATAAGTTAATGTTCATAATACACCTAGTCTGGAAGGAATTTCAGGGCTTGTTTTAAAAAGCTGTGGCAAATAATTACTTGACATCTTTAATATTTCACTTAAAGGAAGGACAACAATTATCCCTGTTTATATGAAAACAAAAGTGGACTATCTAAATGACTACAGACCAGTGACTTTCATTACAGTCATGAAGAACTTCTTTGAGAGACTGACGTTGGGACACATTAAACAGAACATTCCAAGTCACCTCCAATTTGCCTCTAATTCCTATTAGTTCACAGAGTATGTCATATATACAGATCTGCATTTAACACTTTCTCAGCTGACCACCAAACACCTCAGTTTTTGACTTTCTAACCAACAGACCACAGCATATATGCACTGCCTGCATTATATCCTCCATGCTAACCCTTAACATAGACACTTCACAGTGTTCACATCTAACTGTATGGCCAGAACAGCTTTAACTCCATCACTAAATTTGCTGAAAATGAGTTAAAAGTTGCAATTGACCTTGACCAGGCAGCCTATGAACAAATGAATAATTTATTCCCATTTGTCTTCAAGTCTCTCGATTAGTGGATGCAAACTACAGAATTGAATTATTAATCTTCCACCCATTCCGATTTAGTTCCTGCAAAAGTCCATCAATGTTGGGACAGGCCCTGGCTCCCCACAGACTTGAACCTGTCAAAGTGGGTTTATAAAGTAGATTGACCTTTGCTTTTAAGGGACAAGGACACCACCAGAATGGAATAAGAATAGAATTTAAAATTAAGCAAAAACCATACTGATCAAGGAGAGAGCAACTGTACATGTCATTTTGTGAAGTGAGGAATGGTAGAGAGAGGTATGCCCAGCATGCATGGCAAGGGTAAATTGCAGGGTCACTGAAACAGGAAAAAGAAAATGATTTGTAACTTAAGTGAAAACCTATAATGCCCACATCACCCCCATTCACTAGTGAATTGGCAGTTGCCTTTATTCAGCCAGACACATTCAAATGCTTGGCAGATGGGATAAGCTATGACTCCCTGGGACCCTGAAATGGACTTAACAGGATCAGAAAATAAACAGATTGATGGAGATGTATGATCTTTCTGAGAGTTTTATAGATGAGTGATAGTGAAAGACTAGAAAAGAATAACTCAAGTATGATGAAAACTTTACCCTAAGAGATCTATTATCTTTGAAACTAGTCCATGCAAATGTCTACCACTGTTTAAAACTGTAACATTTGGACGCTTAGGTCTGTCAGCACTGCCATTCATTTTCTCTTTCTCTATGTAGTGTTTTTCCAAAGTCAGTAGGAACTTCTTAGTCCAAATTCAGTCATGGACAAAAGGCAGAGAGATGTGAAAGGTAACGAGGATGAGTTTTTTGGTTTGAAATTGCACTGTAGTTAAATGTAACATGACAAACAATAATGACTTGTAAACAGAAAAAGGCTTTAAGAAAATCACACAGTACCAGTGAGTGTTGAGACCTATGTTACCTCCTCAGAAAAATCAATACTTATGTTCATTCACCATCACATTATTCAAAAATTTAAGGGCTGGGTACCTCAAGGCTTTCTTCTTCCTCTTCTTTCAGCTACTCCCTTTAGGGGGTGCCACAGTGGATCATCTTTTTCCATATCTTCCTGTCTTCTGCATCTTGCTCTGTTACACCCATCACCTGCATGTCCTCTCTCACCATATCCATAAACCTTTGCTTAGGTTCACTCTTTCCTCTTGCCTGGCAGCTCTATCCTTAACATTCTTTTCTCAATATACTTAGCATCTCTCTTCTGCACATGTCCAAACCAACGCAATCTCGATTCTCTGACTTTGTCTCCAAACCGTCCAACCTCAGCTGACTCTCTAATGTACTCATTCCTAATCCTATCCATCTTCATCATACCCAATGCAAATCTTAACATCTTTAACTCTGCCACCTCCAGCTCTGTCTCCTGCTTTCTGGTCAGTGCCACCGTCTCCAACCCATATAACATAGCTGGTCTCACTACCGTCCTGTAGACCTTCCCTTTCATTCTTGCTGATACCCGTCTGTCGCAAATTACTCCTGACACTCTTCTCCACCCACTCCACCCTGCCTGCATTCTCTTTTTCACCTCTCTTCCACAATCCCAATTACTCTGTATTGTTAATCCAAAATATTTACACTCATCCAACTTTGCCAACTCTACTCCCTGCATCCTCACCATTTCACTGACCTCCCTCTCATTTACACACATGTATTCTGTCTAGTCTTACTGACCTTCATTCCTCTCCTCTCTAGAGCATATCTCCACCTCTCATCAACCTGCTCCCTACTCTCGTTACAGATCACAATGTCATCAGCAAACATCATAGTCCACAGGGACTCCTGTCTAATCTCATCTGTCAACCTGTCCATCACCACTGTAAATAAGAAAGGACTCAGAGATGATCCCTGATGTAATCCAACCTCCATGGTGAATGCATCTGTCACTCCTACCACAGACCTCACCACTGTCACACTTCCCTCGTACATATCCTCTACAACTCTTACATACTTCTCTGCCACTCCCGAATACTTCATAGAATACAATTCCTCTCGAGGCACCCATATGCTTTCTCCGGGTCCACAAAGATGCAATGCAACTCCTTCTGGCCTTCCTTATACTTCTCCATCAGCACCCTCAAAGCAAACATTTCATCTGTGGTGCTGTTTCTGGCATAAAACCATACTGCTGCTCACTAATCATCACCTCCTTTCTTAACCTAGTTTCCACTACTCTTTCCCATAACAATGCTGTGGCTCATCAGTTTTATCCCCCTATAGTTACTATAGCGCTTTACATCCCCCTTATTCTTAAAAATCAGTACCAGTACACTTCTTCTCCACTCCTCAGGCATTCTCTCACTTTCCAAGATTCATTTAAACAATCTGGTTAATAACTCCTCTGCTATCTCTCCTAAACACGTCCATGCTTCCACAGGTATTTCATCTGGTTCAATGGCCTTTCCATTCTTCATCCTCCATACTAATCCATTGCACTTCCTGATTCACTATCACCACATCATCCAACCTTCACTCTCTCTCATTCTCTTCATTCATCAGCCTCTCAAAGTACTCCTTCCATCTGCTCAACACATCTTCCTCGCTTGTGAGTATGTTTCCATCTTTATCCTTTATCACCCTAACCTGCTGCACATCTTTCCCAGCTCGGTCTCTCTGTCTAGCCAATCAGTACAGGTCCTTTGCTCTGTCCTTTGTGTTCAACCTCTCACACAACTCATCATATGCCTTCTCTTTAGCCTTCAAGACCTCTCTCTTCACCTTATGCCTTATCTACTTGTACTCTTGTCTATGTTCTGCATCTCTCAAACTATCCCACTTCTTCTCCAACCTTTTCCTCTGTATATTCTTCTGTACTTCCCCATTCCACCATCAGGTTTCCTTTTACTCCTTCCTCTGTCCAGATGTCACGCCAAGCACCCTTCTTGCTGTCGCCCTTACTACTTCTGCTGTAGTTGCCCAGCTGTCTGATAATTCTTCACTGCCACCCAGTGCCTGTCTTACCTCCTCCCTGAACTCAACCTTGCAGTATTCCTTTTTCAACTTCTACCATTTGATCCTTGACTCTGCCCTCATTCTCCTCAACTTCTTGATCTCCAGTGTCATCCTACAGATCACCATCATATGCCGCCTAACTACACTTTCCCTTGCCACCACTTCAGTCTCCTTCAGATTGACCCTCCTGCATAGGATATAATCTTACCTGTATGCATCTTCCTCCACTCTTGTACATCACCCTATGTTCCTCCCTCTTCCTAAAATATTCACCACAGCCATGTCCATCTTTTTCACAAAATCCACTATCATCTGATCTTCTTCATTTATCTCCTTGACACCATACCTACCCTTCACCAACATGTCCATTGAAATCCCTTCCAATCACCACTCTCTGTCCCTTGGGTTCACTATCCATAACTTCATCCAACTCACTTCACAAATTTTCTTTCTCATCCATTGTACACCCAACTTGCATGGAATATGCACCAACAACATTCATCATCACACCTTCAATTTTCAGCTTCATAATCATCACTCTGTCTGACTCTCTTTTCACCTCCAAAACACTCTTGACATACTGTTCCTTCAGAGTAACCCCTACCCCATTTCTCCTCCCATCCACACCATGATAGAACAATTTGAAACTACCTCTGATCCACCTGGCCTTACTCCCCTTCCATTTAGTCTCTTGCACGCACAATACATCAACCTTCCTTCTTTCCATTATATCTGCTAACTCTCTCCTCTAACCAGTCATACTGCCAAGAGTTCCTACCTTCAGTTCCACTCTCTTTACATTCCTCCTCTCCTCCTGCCTCCGGACATGTCTCCCCCCTCTTCTTCTCTTTCTTCAGTCAACAGTAGCCCAATTTCTGCCAGTACCCTGTTGGCTAACAGTACTGGCGGAGGGCGTTATTAACCCGGGCCTCGACTGATCCGGTATGGAAATCTGTATTGTTGTCCGCATATTAATTTGGCAAAATTTTACACCGGATGCCCTTTTTGATGTAAACCTCCCCATTTATCTGGACTTGGTACCGGCACAAAGAAACACACTGGTTTGTGCATCCCCTGTGGCTGGATTGGGTACCTTAAGGCTTTAAGAACCTTTTTATTGTACTAACTGTAGAATCCCTGTAATGTGAATGCAGTATACAGCATTGATTTTCAGTACTTAATGGAGCACTTAGGAATATGTTTAAAATGCATCACAAAACAAAACTGTTTACTTCATGCTGACTTTTGTTTATACTGTATTTTATTATATGTAGTTCAGGCATCATGTTCACCAGAAAATGACATCACATACACAAATCTGACCTACAGGTTATGTCATTGCAACCACTTTGAAAATCTTAAGTATAAAAGTTTCCAAATAAATATACTTGAGGACAGCTAGTTGTGTTAGTGAAATGTTAGACAAAACATTCTATTCAGCAGTAATACTGATTACTAAAAAATACTGAGAAATAAGTTTTGAATTAAGACTGTATAACTATTAAATAAAATAAAATCAACAGTTTCTCTCTTTTTAAATTAAACAAAATTTTTGCAATAATTTTTTATTATAACTCTAAAGAAAACAAACCAACAGAAAACACTCCAAGCAACACACCTTCCTAATGTTATGATCACCGGAGAAGTGGCAGGTGCTCATGAAGATTTTTCTTCAGCAGTGGAAAAAAGGCAGATGGAAAAATGCAAAGGAAAAGGCATGCATAAATTTAACAAAAGTCTTAAAACAAATAATAATCACACTAGATGTCAAAACCAGACAAAAAATTTAAAAGCATAATCAAATTAAATATTTTAGAAAGATTCAATTGTTTTTCATATTTTGCAAGTGATCTGTTAGGCACAGAAGAGGAGAGCTTTAATAATTTAGGAGATAAGAGTGCAAATTTAAAATTATTTTGACTTTCAGAGGTGGATATGCCATTTGTTGTGATTAGCAGGACTAAAACTCTTGACTCTCTGACTGGGAAGGGAGTGAGCAATTCCCAGTCAGAGTGGTTATCATCCACCTGAACATGCTTCTAGTTCTTAATTTACCCCTTTAAATCTGGTTGTTGTTTTGTGGATGATAACTTAGAGTTAAACCTTTGGCACATAGATGTTTGCAAATTTAGAAAATTGCCTTAGGACCTCAATCTAAAATAACTGTCTTAGGGAATCTATGGAAATGATGTCATTCACAAATAAAAATTTAGAGATTTCATGGTCTGTCCGGAAGTGGCTAAAAAAGCCGAAAACAGCATCTGGCACAGTCATGGACCTATTACAACCCTACACATAAACTGTGATGTCTTTTCTCATAGAGGGCCTCAAAAATATAACTTGTGATTAATTCTTGCAATTTTAGTAGTCCAGGATAGTACTCCAGGATAAATAAGTGTGAATATCCTCAGGAACTAATTCTATACTTGCTAGGTTTCTAGTATTAATTGGTTCCCTCCAAAGGCAATAATTTTTATCAATCAGATCACCAAAGAAAAAATAGTGGAGCCACAAATCTGTCAGTGAAATCTCTTCTGTCTCCTTATTGCTCTCAAAACCATCAATTAAGCTACACAGACAAAGAGTCAGTTTTTAGATTCTTTTTAAGAGAATGATACGAATTTACAAAATTAACTTAGCTAAAGAATAACCCAGCCATAGGGGATGTACAAACCAGTGTGTTTCTTCGTGCTGGTCCCAAGCCCAGATAAATGGGGAGGGTTACATCAGGAAGGGCATCCAGTGTAAAATTTTGCCAAATCAATATGCGGAAGACAATACAGATTTCCATACCGGATCTGTCGAGACCCAGGTTAACAACGACTGCCACCAGAACTGTTAGCCAACAGGGTGCTGGCGGAAATTGGGCTACTGTTGGCCGAAGAAAGAGAAGAAAAGGGGGGAGATGTGTCCGGAGGCAGGAGGAGAGGAGGAAAATAAAGAGAGTAGAACTGAGGGTAGGAACTTTGAATGTTGGCAGTATGACTGGTAAGGGGAGAGAGTTAGCAGATATGATGGAGAGAAGGAAGGCTGATATATTGTGCATCCAAGAGACTAAATGGAAGGGGAGTAAGGCCAGGTGGATTCAAATTGTTCTATCATTGTGTGGATGGGAGGAGAAATGGGGCAGGAGTTATTCTGAAGGAACAGTATGTCAAGAGTGTCCTGGAGGTGAAAAGAGTGTCACAGTTGAGAAACACTTTTTTAATGTCTTTTAAGCACAGGGAAAAAAATTAACATGTGAAACATCCGTAATGTAATAAGCCACCAAGAAAAGTAACATTGCAATAATGCACGCTATGACCCGATCGATGTAAACAGAAGTGAAAACAAAATCGAGCCCGGTGCATTCTTTATCTGCCTTGTAGTGCAGTGGTAGTGTTGCTGCTTTGCAGTAAGGAGACTATGGAAGATTTTGGGTTCGCTTCCCAGTTCCTCCCTGTGTGGATAGCGCTTTGAATACTGAAAACACCGGTATATCAATGTAATGAAGTTTTATTATTCTTATGCGTCCAGCGCTCTCTCTCTCTCGCGCACGCACCTGTATGTGTATGTGTGTCGCTCGCTCGCTTGCACGTGTTCCTGCACTCAAATGCCGCATAATCATTTATTGATGGCTGAACAGTTCTGGAAAGACACAGTTGTCTAAAAGGGGTGGTTTTGAGGATACAACAGTAAGTGAATAAGGAACTCTGGAGAGAGCAACATACAACTGTCCGTGACTGAAAACTGGTTTTGGCAGATACATGCATATCTTTCTGAAAGTTTGGCCCTGTGCCTTATTAAATGTCATCGCAAAGGCCAATCTAACAGGAAATTGTCTTCGTGTAAAAATAAAAGGCAAATTATCCACGACAAACAAACTGTTTTACACGCTGCATACCAACCCGCGGCATAGTATACGCCGCATAATCACGCCGCTTTTTTTAATGTTTTTTAAGCAGAGGGAAAAAATGAACATTTGCAAAATCCGTAACGCTGCTTTCAGTAAGTGCAATGCACATGCATTTAATTTGTCGGCCACTTTTTGCCAGCCGTCTTTTCTGGTTTGGGCTGCTTTTGCAGTGTTACCACTTGTGCATATTAAATCTTGAAATCCTTTGAGTAACTAATTAACTAACTAACTAACACCCACCCACCCACCCACACACACACACAGCTTGTGTGAAAAAAATACGCCCGTACTTTCATAATTTTGTTGCAGCCTATCAAAGACTTGCTGATCATGTTTTTTAGACTCAATATACATTGGCTTTTCACTCAGCGCGGGGGCACGCATTCATCACGGATTATTATATCCAGCTAGTCTGCTAGACTAATCTGCTACACGGCTGCATTTGAAAAACTGACTTATCCCAGATAAGTTTCACCGGCATTAATGATTAGGAATCTGGTTGGAACAAAACCCTGCAGCCACAGGGGTTCACCAGGACCGAGTTTGGGAAACACTGCTGAACACAGCCGAAACCGACTCAGGTGAGGAGTTGGGGCTGGCAAAGTAGTTGCAGCTATTGATTATTCAGTGTTGTTTGCCTGGGTGTCTGATCTGCTCGACGGGATCAGAAATAAAAGGAAAACAATGTGAAGGCAATGTCACAGGTGATCCTGTGGTATAGTGGGTCCACAGCTCCCCTTCAAAAGGCCATTTTTAAATAAATAATCATCGCACTCATAGTGTAGCGAGGGACGTGGAAGTGTGGCTGAAACGGTTTCCGGGTGGAGTCGTGCTGCGGGCATGTCTCCCCTGTGCAGTGTGCAAGCGAGTGAGGTATAGCAGGCTCGAAGGCAATTTGTTCCTGTGGTATAGCAGGTCCATAGCTCCCCTTCAAAAGGCCATTTTTAATCAGGTGACTGACAGTAGTGGAGTCAGGCACAGAGAAGGTCAGCTGCTGAGAGAGCGTCTTGACTGTTGCAGGGCCTGCATCGGTGAAGCAGGTGAGACGCTAATGAAAAAGAGGCACAGGGCTTATTGGTTTTTAAAGACTGCTTCCTTCATTGTGTTTTAACCTCAGTTTTAAAGGATTGTTTTAAGGATCCCATGGGATACCCCTCGCAAACTGTTTTAGACGGTACATAAAGCGATTCACATCCGCGAGAAACATGCCTCTATGTACAGTCAATGTGGCTCAGAGGTGCATGTGGACTCTAGCACAGACAAACATAAATAACGCCATGTTTTCCGAGTCGTTGCGTCCGAGTTGCTGGGCGTGGCTCTGCAAGTTGTCGTCGTATCCAATGGTCTTACAGTTGGTGGGCGTGGCTCCGTCCTGCGTGCGCCATGGGTGTCTTACTTGTCGGTGGCTTAGTGAATTATATATATATAGATTATAAAAAACAATAACCACCAAAACATGTTAATAATCAAAAACAAGTCCAAAATTGAATTCCACAAGAAGAAAAATGTTCTCATAATCAAAACCAATTTTGCTTTGAATTATCAAGAGGAAATTAAAACCACTGTCAACCAGCATTAGAATAAAAGAACACCACTGCCCACCCAGTGGATTCAGTGATTGATTTTGGCACATCAAGAAGGAAACTTATCATTGTTCTTTTGTAATTGGAGGTGTGATGATGAATGTTGTTAGTGCATATGCACCGCAAGTTGGGTGTGCAATGGGTGAGAAAGAAGATTTTTGGAGTGAGTTGAATGAAGTGATGAACAGTGTACCCAAGGGATAGAGAGTGGTGATTAGAGTGGATTTCAATGGGCATGTTGGTGAAGGGAACAGTGGAGATGAGGAGGTGATGGGTAGGTATGGTGTCAACCAAGTCACATTTTTATGCAATCGTTTTGTTCACCTCACTGAATTAAAGCTGAAAGTCTGCACTTCAACTGCATCTGAGTTGTTTCATTTAAAATTCATTGTGGTAATGTACAGAACCAAAATTAGAAAAAAGCTGTCTCTGTCGAAATATTTATGGACCTAACTGTAATTGTCTGGATAAGAAGTTTCTACTAAAGTTTAAATTAATAGACCAGCCCAAAAGATACTATCCCAAACTTTTAAAGTTTATACAGAATTTATGCAACTGAAAAAACAAAACAAAAAAATGTTTACACCAGTCCCAATTCTGAGACACCCATACTCAACTTTGAATTTGAATTGGTGGTTGATGCATCTGGTGTTATTATGGGAGATGATATATCTCAGTGATTTCCAGACATAATTAATATGTACAGTTATTTAAGTATTTGCAAGTTAAATTCAAGTGAGTAGTTCTAATAAATAACAAAAAAGCAGTGGAAGCTAAAGCATTTATTAATTTATATGGAAGCAGGATGATTTTGAAACTGATTGCACTGCTATGTCCATGGGCATTTGAAAAAACAGGTAGTGTGGTGTAGTGGTTTAGGCTTTGGATTTCAAACCCTGAGGTTGTGGGTTCAAACCCTGATACCGACACTGTATGACCATGAGCAAGTCACTTGACCTGCCTGTGCTCCAATTGGAAAACCAAAAGAAATGTAAACAACTCGCCTTGGATAAAGGTGTCAGCCAAGTACAGTAAGTACATTTTTAAAATCCTAAGAGCACTCAACAACAATTATAATTTTTAAGCCTGTGTAAAGAAGGATTCGGTCAGTTTAATAAAAAAGCATAGTTTACTTCTAGAAACATAATTGCCATCATCATTTTCGTTCTGCTTTTCTTGGTGAGAGTGGCAGCAAGCCTAAGCAGGTCTCTTTATCCCCAGCAGCTTCCGGCGGTTGTTTTTCATTTTTTGAAAGTATTCCTTGGTTTTATAAAATATTTCACACACTGTTCGGGTGGTCTTAGAGCTAGTAGCTATATTTATGTTTTCTTATTTTTTACACTGTTAAAATTAAATCATATTCTCCTGCAACCCCGTTTTGTTTTTCTTGCAAGCTCCACAATTTTGTGCCTTCATGGTCAAGACACAAGAATGGGTCTGTGTTCCTGAAGGTTTCACCAATTGCATCACAAACATGACAGATACATAAATCTTTGTCGTGGAGCTTTCAGTAGCTATACAACCCAAAAACTTTATTGATCATTTCAGTGCAATATAATTGATCTCTGGCTAGGAAACTTGTTCTGTTCTTTCTAACCATATCTTACGGCTGGGATTTTTGGCTCAGTTTGCACAGATTCCCTGATTTTTCACTTTCTTTCTTGCTATGCCTCCTAGATACTATTTTTGGGTTCATGGACTGAGCTTGTATTTTCTCGAATCTTGCTTTTGTGGTCTTTACCTTGACTAGTTTATGTCTTATTCCCTTCCCCTTATTCCGTTGTTCATTAACACTTCTGTCATTTAGTGCAGTTAGCACAGAAACATGTAGAATCCCAAGATGGAAGCAATATATACTAGATTCCTTCATCAAATAAAATTATTGATGCGACTACTGAGATTCATATGCGTAAAAAGATTTTAAGTATCTGCCATAAAAATAATAACTACAGGGGGAATACAGAAGTTCAGGTGTCTTTTAGAATGTGGATAACATTGTCCTTGGTATGACAACTAATTTCAAGAATTCCTTTGCAGTCCCAATAATGATTCAGGGTCATGAGATGTCAGCATCGATTGACTTGGGCTTCATAAAACTTTATTAGCATTGCATTGGAAATACATTAAGTAGTGCTCAGGTTTCATTACAAATGAGTAGTATTAGAGGACAGCACATTGACTCAAACAGAATTTTATAAAACATAATCCAGCCAATTACACTTTTTATTCTTCATTGCATGAAGAAGCAATGGATTTTTTTGTCATTCCTTCATCCATTCCCTAAATAATATTGGATTTTTCTTAATTGCAGTGACACAATCCTATTAAAGACTGAAATATTAAACAAATTACTCACTGGAACCACTACTGTGAAGAAAATTATTAAAAGCAGATTGTGTGTTGCCTGTTTTTTGCAGAAAATATGCAGAAATTCTTTCTAGTGATTACAATGACTATCTTGGTGTGTTTCATAAGCAGAAATTTTTATTATTGCCCCCACATTGACAGTATGATTGTTCAATTTGTTTGTTACACAATGCCTCAAATACAAAGAGAAAAATGTATACCTTTTCCAAGCCTGAAAGTAAAGCAATTGACACTTATATTAAAGGAAATTTACAAAATTATTGTATTGCTCTGTCCAATAGTCCTATCAGTGTGAGTTTTTTCTTCAACGAAAAGAAAGATACGGGTGTATTGACTACAGGAACTAAATAAAAGTAGAGTGAAAAATAACTATCCAATTTCTTTCATCTCTTCCTTGTTAAAGCAAGTGGCTGAATCTACAGCATTAAGATGTATGTTGGGCTTACAACTTAATTCATATTAGAGAGGGGAGTGAATGAAAAACTGCTTTTAATGCTGCTAATAGACACTACAATTATAGGGTAATGCCCTATGGATTGGCTAATGCAGTATATCAGTTCTTTGTAAATTACGTTTTCTGTGACTCTGTTGTCATCTGTACTGATGATATGATGATCTAAAGATTCAACATGCAAATGCAAAATTCATAAAGACAGAATTTTATTTTGGAACATTAAATCACTTGTACAGACTTGTCTATGGATCCAACAAAAGTTTCATCAACACTTAACTGGAAGTGTTTAAGGCAGGTTCAAAACTTTGTGGGATTTGAAAATTTTTTATTAATGGTTAATTAAGAATTTCAGCACAATTATCTTCCCCATTATATCACTTACAAAGTAGATACATAATAGCATTTTCCTGAATGCCTGAAGCCCAGGCAGCATTTAATGAGTTGAACAGATAATTCACAACTGCCACAATTTTAAGACATCATGACCCATTAATTTATTGTTGAAGTAAATGCATCTAGTGTAGGGGTTAGCACAGTCCTTTTACAGGAATTTCATGACTCTTGTAAGATGCATCCTTTTGCTTTGTTTTGAAAAAAATTATGATGTAGGAAACCGAGAATTACTAGCAATTGAACTTGCACTAGAAGAGTTGAGACATTGGCTCAAGGGTACCAAATATCTCATTAAAATATTTACTGATCATTAAAATCTGGTTTACCTTAAGACAGCTAAGACACTAAATGCCAGACAAGCCAGTTGGGCTTTATTTATTTGTTGATTTGATTTTACCATAACATATAGGGCAGAAAGTAAAAATGGAAAGAAGGATGTACCTTCCAGACTTTACAATCCAGATGAGACTTCTGCAGAGCCAGAGGAGATATCTCCCAATGAAAAACTTGGTGTTGCCATTGTTAATTATCTAGAAAATGTTGCAAATGAGGATTTACAGTAGGTTGTAAGTCAGTCACAAATTCCTGAATTAAACAACTTCCCTGACGGAAACATTATGTGCTGCTCGAATTATGGACAAGAGTGCTAGAATGGACACGATCACCCCCCATGTTCAGGCATCTCAGTGCCTCTCAATTAATTAGAATGTTAAAAATATATATATTACATTTTACCATATGAACCTTGTAACAGAGCAAAGCCCTTCTCCTAACTATTTCTGGCAGCAAATATTAATAGATTTCATAACTAATTTACCTAATCTGCAAGGCAATAAAACTTTTTTAGTAGTGGCTTATCAGTTTTCTAAATGTGCCCATTTCATCTCATTGAAGAAACTGAAATTAGCCAGCGAGCTTGTAGATATTAATACATATAAAATGGCAAGAGTTGTCTGTCTGCCATATTAAAACTTGCAAACCACTGGGCCTTGCTGCTTGATCTTGATCTTAATTAAGAGCTCATGCTGTGATATACGGAACATAGGCCATGAATTGGTCGTATGAGATATCTTAGTCATGAAGTTCAGCCTCAGGTCCTTCTCACAGCAAGCAGAGGTGCAGCAGTGTACCATGATTGACTGGAAACGAGCGACTGCAAGGGAAGAGACATAGCAACAGTGCAAGCATATGCCCTAGGAAGGAAGACAATAGCTGTGCATGCATATGGCACTGACAGTAAAGCACATTGCACAAGCCAACTGATAAACTGGAAATCATATATTCTGATCACAAAACAAAGGGCATAAACAAGTGGAGGTCAACCATACAACATGAGTATCATAAATGCAAGTCATTTACTCCAAACACAACAGATTGTCGTACAAAACCAAAGAATTGGAGATGTGGGATTCCTCTGCCATGTTATTCCCAGAAAAGCCATGTGCTTCTTCAAGGGTCATAGGTACTGCGTTTTTCTAGTATTTATTAAAAAGGAACATCGATTACATGGGTCTCCTTCTTCAATAATTGTGTTTCATGATCCCCAATTAGTATCATTTGCAAAATGATGGGTTGTGAAATACATTTGACTTGGGGTTAACACCTGGAGGCTAATGGTCAAACACAAAGGATAAATCAGGACTTATAAAAATTCCTTTGGTATACTGTCAATTCCTAAGTATATTGGATTTTATTAGATTAAAAACAGTGTGTGTTGACTTTAACATGTATTCCACATTTCATATGCCACCACTGAAAGCTGTTTATAGTAGCCTGTATTGCAAAACTAAATTCACTCCTCCTGCAGTTCAAGTATGAAGTACAAAAAAGTTTGGTTTGTTGACACTGTGGTTCCATGGTGAAATATTTTATCTACTGGCAAGATTATAGTCCCAAGGATCACACTTGGTTTAGAGCAGATCATGTACATGCCCCAATACTACTGATAAACTTCTGCAAAACCCTTCCATAGCCAGATGAATGCATTTGGAGGCTACACCTTAGGAGGGGAGCCATGTCATGATCTGGTGTTTTTGTTTTTAATTTTTTGAAAACTCATTACTAGTTAAAAAATATTTGAAACAACATTTTGGGGGTTTTGAAGACCAAAGAACAGTCATTTTTGCTTTTGATTTGATTACAGTAATCCCTCCTCCATCACGGGGGTTGCGTTCCAGAGCCACCCGCGAAATAAGAAAATCCGCGAAGTAGAAACCATATGTTTATATGGTTATTTTTAGATTGTCATGCTTGGGTCACAGATTTGCGCAGAAATACAGGAGGTTGTAGAGAGACAGGAATGTTATTCAAACACTGCAAACAAACATTTGTCTCTTTTTCAAAAGTTTAAACTGTGCTCCATGACAAGACAGAGATGACAGTTCTGTCTCACAATTAAAAGAATGCAAACATATCTTCCTCTTCAAAGGAGTGCGTGTCAGGAGCACAGAATGTCACATAGATAGAGAAAACAATCTCTAGCAAACAAATCAATAGGGCTGTTTGGCTTTTAAGTATGCGAAGCACCGCGGCACAAAGCTGTTGAAGGCGGCAGCTCACACCCCCTCCGTCAGGAGCAGGGAGAGAGAGAGAGATAGAGAGAGACAGAGTTTGTTTTTCAGTCAAAAATCAATACGTGCCCTTCGAGCTTTTAAGTATGCGAAGCACCCATTTCAGGAAGCAGCTGCACAAAAGATAGCAACGTGAAGATAATCTTTCAGCATTTTTAGACGAGCGTCCGTATCGTCTAGGTGTGCGAACAGCCCCCCTGCTCAATCCCCATACGTCAGGATCAGAGAAAGTCTGCGCAAGAGAGAGATAGAGAAAAGTAAGCAATCTAGCTTCTCAGCCATCTGCCAATAGCGTCCCTTGTATGAAATCAACTGGGCAAACCAACTGAGGAAGCATGTACCAGAAATTAAAAGACCCATTGTCCGCAGAAATCCGCGAACCAGCAAAAAATCCACAATATATATTTAAATATGCTTACATATAAAATCCATGATGGAGTGAAGCCGCGAAAGGCGAAGCGCGATATAGCGAGGGATCACTGTATTGCAATTGATCTCTGTTAAGCAAACTCTTTCTCTGTTCTTTCTGAACACATCCTTCAGCTTGCATTTCTGTCCCAAATTGTATGAATTCCCAGGTTTTTGACTTTCTTGTTATGCCACTGAGTATAATTTTTGGTTTTATGTGCTAAGCTTCTTATTTCTTTATCTCCTAGTTTTCACCTTGGCTACTTTATATGTTTTCTATCCTTCACTTGATTCCATTATGTATGCCATTTAGTGCAGTAAGTACACTCAAACCCTTCTTGGGCAATACCCAAGCAGTCTTAGAACAGTTATAAGACATAATCCTTCCACTGTGTCCTGGATCTGGTCTTTAGTCTTATCCCACTGTGCTTGGAGTTACTTACATAAATTCCCATTCCACTTTAATTGATTCCTCTAAATCAGGAGAAGCAGTAGTATGAACTTCTGTATAATATCTGGAAACCATTCTGAAAATTTGTTTTCATTTTTAATATAAACAGAAATCAATAAAACAAAGAAAATAAATGATTTGGGTACCAATTAAACATTATAAAATATTGTATTAAAATAAGGTTGTTTTATTTGTTGTTGAATACATTTCTTCTGTTATTGTGTTAAGCTATAGGTTTAAAGACAAAGAGCAACTACAGTCTATCACTTAATAAAGTTAATTAGCTGCATCGACCTTCAGTAACATTAAGTAAATAAGCACAATACTGTTCTGACATATATTCCTCCCTTTATACTTTTTCAGATATTGCCTTTCCAATTACATGAATACAACTTACAGGAAGAAAGCAAGTTACCCAGAAAATATAACAGTGCATGATCTCCATACATACAGTCACCAGGATTAAAGTTCAGTTACCTGGAGTTGTGAAGACACCGCACTAGTCATTCCAACACAATTTTATTCTCATTTATTAGAATTTCCTTAACATACAGTAGTACCTTTTGTGAAATAGAAAAAGCCCCATATGCATGCAAACAAAAACTCAAAACTAATTAAAGCTAATAACAAAAAACTTTGGAAATATTTCAGCATTACAGTTTCAGAAGGTGCTGTGATTGCGTGCTTATTATTAAACATGGTACCCATTGTGACTGGTATACATTGCCTACTCCACGTGCAGAAATTTATCATCAAAAAAGTTTATTCAGAAGGGACAATGGAAAAGAATTTTAATAAGATAATTGGGTTTAAAATATTAGAAGTAAACATTAGTAATGAGTTAGGGAGACACTTTGCAGTAGAATGCAACTGAAATACTATATTTTCGCCTTTAGTTGAACTGACAAGATAAAGAATCCTTTAGGTTTTGTCTTCTTTTATGTGTATCTACTTCAGTTACCTCTTTCAGATACTGGAAGACCAGTAAACATCAAAAATAAAATGTCTATGTGAAGGAATATATGCAACATTATTCAATACTTCCACTGAGCAACTGTGAAAAAGTCAAAAAGCTGTCACAGATACATTTCACCCATATTTGTACATAATATTTACTGCACATTTCTCATATTCTTTATCTTCCATGCTGAGAATAACAGGTCAAAATGAAACAAAAATGACATTGGTTAAAGTCTGCAACTATTCCAATTAAAGTATAAGTAACTTGACTCATCCATTTATTTTCTGAATAATCAGCTTCCTTTTTCCATCATAAAAATTTGGCAACATCAAATATAAGAGAAATTATGATATTTAATAAACCACCAGCCCTTCACTGTGCATGACTGTTCACACACACTTACATTGGTTCATTGTAGATTTGTGTATAAAGTTAAGGAAATGGATGGATGCTCCGCCGCATATTGCTAAGATTCAGAAGTCTAATGCAGTTTTCAACTGAAAATGTGTTTATTTATTTCAAAAGGTTGGCTACTAGATAATGTTTGTAATAAACAATGCTGATAGATGGTTTCTTTCTGTATTAGTATTTCTTGTTTACCCACTTTCTACCTTTAACATATTTATTTAGAATTTTCTGTTCCTTTTCCTAGTTGTCAGCCATTACTTATTTACTGTTATGTTTGTTGATTACCTGCCTTTGTCTTCTGTGTAACTTCTGTGTTGAATTATCCTGTACCTCTTAATTATTGTTTAATAAATATTTATTTGGTGGATATGCTTTAATGAAGATTTTATTGATGGCCATCCCTTGTGGGAAACCATAACAACGTGGGTTTTAAAGTAACATTGAGGAATTCTTAATTTTATTTTTGACTTGCAGTAACTTAACTTACATGTGAATACTGCTGGAAAACTAAATTTTAACCTGCCAATTAACATGTCCATATAATGATCTAAAGTCAAGTCAAGTTGGGGAGCATGCACTGTGTGTACAGTGTGTTGCCGCACCCACTACACGACGAAACAACTCGGGATCCCGGTTTGCAACCCCCAGGCAGACATGCGGTCTAGTCCCACCCTCCAGAAATGACTCTCTATCTGCTGCAGCCAGGTGTTATGTCGGGGACCCCTTGGCCTGGTCCAGCCACTCGGGTCCCCAACAATGAGGATCTTACGAGCTGATTCACCCTCGAGGAAACGCGCCACATGGCCGTAGTGCCGTAACTGATGCTCCCTCACAATGCAGGTAATATGCCTCATTTGGGACTCCATGAGCAACCGTTCATTCGATACAAAGTCAAACCAACGGTACCCAAGGATTTTCTGGAGAGACACAGTACCAAAGGAGTCCAGTCTTCGTCTCAGGTCACTGGATAGCGTCCATGTCTCGCAGCCATATAGCAAGACAGGAAGCACCAAGACTCTAAAGACTTGGACCTTCGTCCTTTTGCATAGATATCGGGAGCGCCACACACCCCTTTCCAGTGACCTCATGACACCACATGTTCTCCCAATCCGTCTACTGACTTCATAGGAAGAGTCACCAAAGACATGAATGTCACTGCCAAGGTAAGTAAACCTCTGGACAAGGTCGATACTTTCTCTGCAAACAGACACACTGCTGATGGTTCTGCCTAAGAGGTCATTAGAGGCCTGGATCTTGGTTTTTATCCAGGACATTCGCAAGCCCAGACACTCAGACTCCTCACTCAGTCTCTCGAGCGCTCCGATCAGAGCCTCCATTGACTCCGCAAAGATCACAGCATCGTCAGCAAAGTCAAGATCCATGAATCTTTCTTCACCAACAGATGCCCCACAGCCACTGGACCCCACGACCTTGCCCAACACCCAGTCCATACAAGCATTGAACAGAGTAGGAGCAAAAACACACGCCTGACAAACCCCAGAATCAACTGGGAAAAACGCAGAGTTCTGCCTCCACTCTGCACAGCACCCACAGTACCAGTGTACAGGCCAGCCATGATATCCATCAACCTTGAGGGGATCCCGCAAACCCTGAGGATGTCCCACAGGGCAGCTCGATCAATTAGTTAGACAAATAAAAAATAAAGGTAATGTTTTTCTTTAAGTTTATCTTGCAAAAGTGAAATGTTTAAAAAATTGCACTCTGAAATCAAAGAAAGGTTTGTAACCAGCAAGTTTTCCAAAAACATACAAATATTATTTTAAAGAAAGAAGTACAGGGAGACATAAATGTGACCCCTATTTTCCCCAGAAGTTTACCTTTGGCTTAACCCATCACAATTATTATGATGGCAGACCCAAAATTTCCCAGAATCTGTCAATAGCACAGGAGTAGGGTGTAATTATCAATTATGCCGCTAGGTATCGCATGTTAGTCAATCTGCCAAGTGGCATTGTGCAGAGCAGATCATAATGTGTATTGATGACGTATAATCTATAATCATGTGTGTGACTTTTTTTCTACAAGCCAAAAAAAAGCATGTCAGGTCATATTGAACATCAAGACGATGATTCTCATGTTTGTCGACATTAATGAACTTGTTAATAAAGAGTTTCCCCCTAAACAAAGATAGTAAACAACATTGAACTGCTGAGGTGTCTGTGGAAAAAAACATCTAGAGCAATAGCGCACTCAAAACTGCATTTTGCACCATAAAAGCGTACCTGTACCCCCCACTTCAACACAACAGCTCACCTACACACACCTCATTGCCGGTCAAATAGTTTTTGAACAACTGATGTGGTGGTTGTGTTACACCCCCCGGATTCACCCGATCTCACACCCTATGAATTTTTTTTGTTCCCAAAAATGAAATTGAGACTCAAGGAATGATAATTTGCTACCATGTTAGAAATATAGGAAAAAACTGCAGGAGGCTCCAGACACAGTAAAAAAAAGAGAAGCAGTGAAATGTTTCCAGGAACAGAAAAAGCGGTGAAACAAGTGTATTGTATCTCAAGAGGAGTATTTTGACGGCGACTAAACTTTAATTGTTGTAAGTTGTATAATATATATTTTTTAGCAATCCCAGGAATTTTAGGGAACCTACTCATCTGTTGAGGTTGCAGAGGGAAAAGGAAATAAAATGGGAAAAATGGATTTGGTCTGCTGTTCTTACATTGTTCTTCTTAGCTTCCTCTGTATCTTTTAGTATTTGACTTTAGAATTCTAATGCTGTGGTCAGAGTTGTAAAAAGTACTCAGAAATGATACTTGAGTAAAAGTAGCATTTTGGCAAATTTTAACTTTCACTGAAGTAAAAAGTATTTCATTTAAACAGCAGATTGAAAGTTTAGAAAGTATCTGCTTTCAAAGGTACTTGAGTACAAAAAGTAAAAGTACTTTTTTAATAATAATAAAAATCATCTCTTTGATCAGAACATAACTGCAGTCAGAGAAGCTTTTACTTTTCCACAAAACATATTATGAATTTTAGAGGCTGTAAAGCTTTCTGTTTATCTTATGTAGTCACAAATTTTTTAAATTCCTCCTGTCTAGGACTAAACAAATTCCCTACAGTAGTGAACCTTTCACTTTCAAACACCAGTAGCAACTAGACAAATCCTATTAGTAATAAAAAACATTAAAGCGTCACCACAAATTTCTTCCTTTTTAGACATGAAAATGCTGAAGGATTTTATACATTGAACAGGATACCTTTCTACTGTGCCTTAAAAGTAGATTTAGGATTTGTAAGCTGATTGTGTCAATTGGTACTGGACATGAACTTAATGAAATGTGCCATATTCAGCATTCAGTTTAAAGCTATTCACTGTTCCTGGGTGCTTAATGGTTTTGTGGGATGAAGCACACAAAGATACAGCTTATTTTTCATTGCATTGCTATTGAGTTTAAATTGAGTTCAATATTGTCTTGTTTAAATGCAATATTTATTGTGTTCCAGCTTTAATGCAATACTGTCTAGTTTAAATGCACTGTTGGTATCCTAAAAATTCAATGTTATGTCCTTTAGCCCTTAACTACTCACGCTGATGTATTTTGTACACTAATTTCAATTATTTTTGTCCAACGTCCTTTTACTTGAACCTACTGGCAGCATCCGCCATCTATCCTCAGCTTGACTCACCACAAGTACTGTGTCGCAATGGTTTCCCTTCAGTGTGCCCTCAGCTGGTTTTATGAGTGAAGTCACAAATTCCATATGGTGCATTTGGTACACCGCCCTGGTACTTACGTATGTGTGAAAATGAAGAGACATTCTTCTTGAAATGACTTTCTCTGCCAAGAACATTCGACAACTGAAGTGAAATGTGATACATTTGCAAATCCTGCAGTCGATGAAAGTGTGACCGTTAACAAATGATCGCTGGAGAAGTGGATCAGGTTTTTATTTTTAGATAGTCCTAGACTGTGTTATACTATTCTGTAATATGGCATTAAATGGTAAAACATGTACAATTTTAAATTATTGCAATATTTTATATTACAACCTCACAGCGTGCATATAAATAGCAATTTTAACACTGGTACATAAAGTACACCATGTGAGTACTTATGAGATGATAAATGGTATGAGTAGTTAAGGGTTAAATACAATCATTTTTATTTTCAATGTAGCTCTTTTGAGTAAGATATCTGTTATGGCCTCAAGCTATACATTATGCAAGCAAGATGTGTATATTATGTGGACAAGTTTTTTTGTGGCGTGAACAAAAACATTATGTTCTATGCACAATTTATGATAGTGTGGCCGCAAAATTTGTTTCTTGCTCCCTCAAGGACAAGTACAGTAAGCCTCACATGCATTCAATTAATTTTAACGACTTTGTGAATCTAATTGGATCGGTGAACATAATTGATAAAGTTATACTTTAGGGCTACCATCCAAATTACCAAGATACACTACACTTTTTTCACTGTTTTATTTAATTTAATCCTACAACCATTTAAAATAAAAAAAGGAATTTTATTTACTCTTCTTAATAAAAAGAATGTAGCGAGTAGGGTATAAATTACCCAATCTCTGTAAATGGCAGGAACACAAAATGGTCTGTGCCCGTGTACACTAACCAGTTTGCCTCACATCCACTTTCCACACACTTGGTGTACAGACACCTGGGGCTCCAGGATTTGATTTTTGTCACGGCAAAGACTTTTAGTGTGGTGCTAATGAGAACAGAACATTAGAACATTAGAACAATCTAGACGAGAACAGGCCATTCAGCCCAACAAAGCTCGCCATTCCTATCCACTTAATTCTTCTATAAAAACCTAGAAAAGTCTAGTTTTGAAAGTCCCCAAAGTCCTACTGTCTACCACACTACTTGGTAGCTTATTCCAAGTGTCTATGGTTCTCTGTGTATAGAAAAACTTTCTAATGTTTGTGCAAAATATTCTCTTAACAAGTTTCCAACTGTGTCCCCGTGTTCTTGATTAACTAATTTTAAAATAACTCAATCCACTGTACTAATTCCCTTCATAATTTTAAACACTTCAATCATGTCTCCTCTTAATCTTCTTTTGCTTAACTTAATCTTCTTTTGCTTTACTGCACATCTACCTCCCCTATTGGGATACCCGGCAGCAGTAGGTAAGGCAACCCTATTCCAAAGAGAGAAGAAGGAAATTAAATATAAAAATAAGAACGAAAAATAAATGAACATCTCACAACCTTATTACTTGAATAGATACACAATATAAAAAACTAACAGAAAATTTTATTACACTTCAATGAAGTAAAGATAGGCTTTAGATGAGCAATTATTACATTATATTTAAGAACTGTGGTTTATCTTTAACAAAAATTGTGTTAAGAAAGCTGTGGTTTCCTTTGCTCCGTTTGTTATATAATTTTATCTTTAAATGACCCTCTTGAGCACTTATGCAAACTATGAAATTAACCATAATTAAAGTCAAGACATACTTTATTAACTCTCCAACCTAACCAGATATACTGTATACCAGTTGTCTCATAATACATATTCATATTTTTAACATTAATTTAACATAATAAAATGGCAAATGCAAATCTGAGAATCAGTGTTCTACTGAAGAATGTTCTGAAAGGAGTCAATTCTGTAACATTATATGCTCTCTTTTGAATCACATAGAGAACTAATAAAAAGGACAGCCTAGAGATAATATGTCGCACACTTTGAAGTTTAGTAGAAGATAAAATTCAGATGTGCAGTATTTCTTCAAAAATTTACTAACAAAAAAAAATATACTGCTGCTCAAAGATTCCTGTTGTACACAAAAATATAATATTTACTTAACAAGTGACCCATACTGTCCTTAGTAATTACTACTCTTGACTAGATTCTGGTTGTCAGGGCAGTTTTCCAGTACCAACAAAAATACTCACCTCTAATTTTAGGAAAGCTGATACCCCTTTTGCTAGCATTCACATACAAAGTACAACAACAGCTTGGCTTCCCAGCACAGGAGCACTCCTCTAAGCCCCCACAGGCCACGACATCTTCCTTCAAGTCTCAAGTCTGTCTAACCCAGTTAATCAGCGACTTTTAGAGTTGGGCTCACTTTAGCGTTTCAGTAATTGGGCTCATTAGAATGCAACACCATATATTGTGCATACAACATACAGATGTTGATAACACAATATATAACTTGTGGCATCAAGAAATTACTTATACCTACCTATAAAATTTTGCTGGCTTAAAAAGACATCACTTTTTGTGACTTCAGTGGCTCCACATAAGACAGCTAAGAAGAGGAAAAATATATATACCTCAACATGCTTGTTTAAATTTGAAAGCAAATTCTTGAAAGCAGTGATTTTGTTAGATGCTGGCAGGCACAAAATGCACTGCATTATATAAGAATCACCTTAACATTTTACAACTTTGAACGAAGTGTTCAAATACAACCATGGAGAAAATGCACGTTCAGTTTCATTTTGAGAGGAAACCATGGGAATAACCTAACAAATGTACAGCAGAAGGCACACTATGGTGCTTTATTTTTGAATGATTTACTGTACATCATTCTATTGACTGTGTCTGAGCAATGCTGAACAATAACCTAAATTGATAACACCCCTGATAGATCTCTTTTATGAGTTTATCGAAGCTTGGTCTATGTGACGAGGACTTGCTGGAAAATGTAAGAAAGCAAAAAGTATGCTATTTGACTTAAAAATGTAGGTAAAAGTAAAGGTAGCCGTAAATGAAAGTTACTCACGTAAAGTACAAATACTGTACTTGAAAACAATACTTAAGTAACGTATCTGAGTAATTGTACTTTTTTAATTTATATTTTTAGCTGTTTTTTTTTTTTGTTTTTTGTTTTTTTTTTTACATTTTTCTAGCCTTTATGAATCCTGCCTTTTGTCTAGCACTTCGGACAATTTGTTCTGCTTATTTTTTTACTTTACCATGCCATGACCTTATGTTTGAGTTTAGACAACCTTAAGAAAAATATATTTTGCTTTTTCACCTGGCTAATTTTGTACTTATATGGTTTTGCATTACCATATTAGCCTGAACTGCTATATAAGATCAACATTTTTGTTCTTCCATTTCCATTATCAGACTAAGGATGTAGAGTTTAGGAGGTCATGTTATGTGAGTGGCCTCCAAAGCCGAGGTCTGTTGGTGTATGCTTAATTACCATAAATGGCATTGAACGAGAACCTCTGGCCTTGGCATCCATCTGCAGTATGCAATATACCATAATTTAAATAATTGATATGGTAAGTGAGTCTACTAATAATTTAACATAAATTACATACACAATTTACAATCTGGCTCAAATTTCAAAATTGAAATTACACTACCTTTTCTTTTTCGTGCTTATTTGTTTGCCACACAGCAGGAATGAAAGGACTGAAAAGAATTTTATTAATGATTCACAACACAGGCAGGGTTCTGGATTCCCCCTACCCTAATCACAAAAAAGATGTTAGTACTTGGTTCTGTCTTCTGTGTCTCTACATGTTGCTGTTGAAGATTTGAGAGTTCATATACTGTATTGCTCCTGCCCTAGGCTTACAAATAGAGAACTGGTACTCCATCTGCAAAAAATACTTGATTTTCTACTAGACTGACCACAAAAGGCAACAAAACCTCATCTTTACAGGCTTTTAGCATTGGAGCTTTACAGGTCTGCCTCAGGCCCAGATTATACTTGATTCACACCTATAATTGTGCAGCGAAATATATCATTACATAAAGCAGCCTGGCGCAAATCAGTACATGCCATGAATAGCTGAAACACCATAATTATTTAGCAACAACAAATTTAAATAAAGTTAATAAAATGCTGTGCTTTTTTGCTGTAATTTCAAGATATTGTTTCAGAGGCCATGTGATATTGCTTTATATGTTATGTGTTGCATGTCAAACAATTATCATTGCCTTTTTTGCAATTATTTCCTTTTTTATTTATTTTTGAATAATGAAACAAGAACATTTGAGGCTTGCTGTGGATTGCAGTTTAACATAAAAACAGCAACCATCATCCTAAAGGAATCAGGGCTAGACAAATACAAGAGATCAATAACCTTTCCAGACAATCTCGAATATAAGCTTAAAGTGTTTTGGCCCCCTGTAAAGGCATATACATTTTATGTTCATCATGAGAAGTCCAGCTGGACAGAAAAGAAAAGCTATTTCTTTCCTTTAGATGACCAACTAGAAGGAAGTTGAGAGCTATTGCATTACATTAGGTAATCAACTGAACAGGAAATAAAAAACAAAGTCCTGAATTATTTCTTGAGAACACCTACTTAGTCCAGAGGTCCTAGGCATCAACACTAGTAAACAAATGAGACTTTAACTTTAAATAAACAAGCATCTCTTATTTTTTATTTTATTTCTGTAGGAATACAAACCGTGTCTGAGGATAATTGAGAGACAGCGAACACGACCAGGAGATGGGTGGTGAAAAAGTGGGACAAAGTCAGACAAAGCATGGAGATCAGAAAAAAACAGGAACCAAAACAAAATGGCTTGATTTTAATCAGGAGTCCCAAAACTAGAGCCTATGTACTTTAGAATACAATTCCAATAAGAAAGTGCTGACAGTATGTTTTATACCACCATGGTAAAATAATGAAGTCACCGCCATATTTATATATTTTTAATTCTGTGATGACATCAGAATGGTGATTATCGCGGTCACGACTCCAACTCCAAATAGCATAGTGAAAAAACAAATAAGCACTGTAAATAGAATCCTAGTGAGGAAAAACAATTAGATAAATAATACTTAAGAATACATATATAACAACACATTAATATAAAAATTTTGTGTATGCTTTTGCTCTTTGAAGGAGGTACTGTTTATCCTGCCCTGATCCCATAAGCACCAGAAAAGAATTTTGCTTTGTTTTTCTTGTGGAAAATAATAGCCTCCATGATATTACACACTTGTATGGTTGTGACCACTACAAAAAGACTAGTATTAAAGAATAAAACTTGTAACTTATACAAAATAGCCAGAAAAAGGTGTAAGCAAAATAAGGTGGAAGATTTGTTTCCTTAGAACAGGCAGACATAAAGGCATCACAAGAGTACAACAAAATTGAATGTCAAACCCAAAACACTTTCATTTTCAATCTCGATCTCCAGATCACTTGCACCAAAATTGGAGTCTGAAATGTCACAGTCCAATTCAGTGATAATACACAGTGTTGTCCACTAAGTATTTTGCTTTGCACATACACTTCGCTCTTTCACCAGGGGCCTCATGTATAAACGGTGCATACGCACAAAAATGTTGCATAAGCCTGTTTCCACGCTCAAATCACGATGTATAAAACCTAAACTTGGCGTAAAGCTACACACATTTTCACGCTAGTTCAAACCCTGGCGTACGCAAGTTCTGCGCCAAGTTCTTTGCAAACTGGCGGCACCCAGCGTCAAAGCACTGCTTTTGTTCAAGTGTGGTTTTCCTTTCTTTTTTAGATGCATATCCCTGACACGGCTTTATAAATACACTAAAATTAACCGAATATTGTTTATTAGTTTAAGGCATCTGATTGTAATTAACCTGTAACAATATAATGGTCCACGGAATGGCCAAACTATTCCAAATACTATAGCTGCACCTTCTTCTTCTTCTTTCACCTGCTCCCGTTAGGGGTTGCCACAGTGGATCATCTTTTTCCATATTACTCTCACTGCACCACTCGGAGTATTTATATCACTATATCTAAGTGTGGAATCACAGCTCTACAGCAGCTGATTGGAAAGAGAATTATCGGTATACAGCATCAAGCACACTCTGCCTCAGCCATGCGCACTGCCTATTGAACTGCTCTCATACAAAAAAAGCTTCAGAGCATTTACTGTAGGGACCTCGCGGTTCAGAAACAGTTTCATCCCAAGAACTATAAACGCACTCAATCAGTCCATCAAGTGCTCCAAGTAGAACTGTTTGTACTTATAATTACAATCACCTCATTGTAAACTTGCGATACAGTTATAATATTGCACAATCTGAGCCACTTTATAAAGTGCGTATTTACATATGATGACAATATCATTTCTTAGATGAAATGCAGCAAAATATGTTTTTTACGTTATACACACAAAATTTTAACATCATTTAAATAATATATATTGTTAATAATTAAACATGTGAGGACATGCCCATTCAGGGATTGTTCCTGCCTCATGCTGTATTCTTGCTGGGACTGGCACGACACTGGATGGATAGATGGATAGAATAATTAAACATGTACTGCGAAGATATTTCAGTGTTCCTTAAAAGTTTTAAAAAATGTGCGTTCTAACATTACAGATGGCTTGACATCTATTACAGAGCTGATTGTGTGGCGATTGGGTACTTGGAGAAAGAAAAGGTAGGACAGCAATAGGAGGTTAGTACGTTTGAAAGAGACAGTACTGCTGCAATAAATTATTTCATCAAAGGTCGTGCATGGTGCAGCAAGCACCTTGCGTGAGACACGAACAATCTCTGGACGGGGTGCCAGCTTGTCACTATCACTGTGCCACCATGTTCCCATGTTTAATAACATGCTTTAATTCTTATCATCATGAAAATTACATCAAATATACATCTTAGTATTTTAATTATTCAGAGAGCTGTAACATCATGAATGTAATGGATTCTGTGTCCAGACGGAGGAAGAGAAAGCCCGTTTAAGGAGCATGTAGTGAATCACATACATAGAGCACATAGAAGAACACATACAAAACAAAGCATTTAATGTGCTACTTTAGTTTCGATGGTATTTGAGAAACTAGTAAATTAAACAATTTAAAGATGAAGTTTATGATGTTCTACTTTAATGACAAAATAAACTACGTGATTAAAGTGGAAATTTCGAAATTAAAGTTGACATTTCAAGCTTTTTTCTCACTGTGTACCTATTCTTTTTTCTTTTCTCTGTACCCTAATAAGCTTTCATATGACACTCAGAGGGTGGTCTACGGCTCACCTTTTCACGGCGACTTTGATATCTGACAACTTCTTTTTTATTTCGGACACTGTCTGACTTTGTGAACTTGAGCTTTCAAGTTTCTCCAATACTCTATGTCACTTGATCAACTTCCTTTTGTTGTTTATACCACTGTTTAAACCACGCTGAGCTTAAAGGTTATTTATATTGATTTGCATATTCAAAGAGGAGTAATTCTGGGAGGAGTTTGGGTGGGGCAGCAGGCATGTGCACGTACGTTACTGTTCACGCTGACTGGGATTTATGGAGTGGAAGAATCTGGATTTTTTTGTGCTTACACACATTTACGCTGTTGTCCTTACGCCATGTTTTAGTGTGAATTCTACACACGGCGTTATGCATGAGGCCTCTGGACATCAACACAAATTGATAACCATATATACTGTAAGACTGGTCTACAATACAATTAAAATGTTGCAGTACTTCTTTATATTTCCTGTTCTGCGCTCTAGTAATTACAAACTATTGTCAATACACTAATAATCCAATTGCCCTTCATTCACTCAGAATATGGATGCATTGTACGAAGACAGAGATGCTCTTACCTCAACATGACAACCACTCTTTTCCACCTTCTCAAACATACACAGTATTTATGCTTGGGAAATGTCTGGGATTAAAACATTTACAGACTCCTATGAGCAATTCAGCTTTAAATTTAGCTTCTCATCAACACATTTTTTCTACTATTTCCAAATTAGAAACTTTGCTAAATGAAATCTTTCCAGTTTCCCTCACCTCCCATGTATTTCTGTTCTAGAAAAAATATTGATCAGTCTTGAAGACTCAGGCAGCATTTCTATAATATATAAAACCATTTTAAAGTCCCTTACTTTCAAAGATCTCAGAGTACAGTGGGAAAAGGATCACAGATATCTTTTGAAAATCTGGTAGTGCTTTTAGGACTGCTGGCACAGATATATACAGCACCATATCATCCCCTTTATCTCTGATGCATTTCAAAAGTAAACAACCAATGGCTTAATGGCAATTAAAAAGAGCAATGGTGATAGTGGACGCCCTTGTCAAAAATTATGTTTATATAATATTTAGTTTAAAGTAGTCCAAAATATTATTGTTAATGTGAACTGAGGCTTCTGGACTAGTATAGAGTAGTTTGATCCATGCACAGAGGTTTGGGCCAAACACAAATTTGTGCAATGTGGTGAATAGGTAGCCCCATTCAACCATGTCAAATGCTTTTTCTGCATCTCAAAACAGTAACATCTCTAGGGTGTTAAATTTAATGGGTGCTATATTAAACAAATGTCAAAGATCACTCATGTATAACGCCTTGCATAGAATTCACACTAAAACACTGCATAGAGACAAAAGTGGAAATGTGCGTACGCATGAAAAAATTCAGATGCACAAAACCATGCGTAAGACAACTTCCATGCACTTTCACTCCATAAATTTTGGTCAGCGTGAAATGTAATGCATGTGCACGTGCCTACTGTCCCTCCTCGACTCCTCCCAGAATTATGCCCCTTTGAATATACAAATTAATTTAAATAGCCCCTTAAATTCAGCGTTTTGTGAAAAGACAATGGCAAAAGCACAGGGAAAAAGATGAATTTCAGTGAATGTGAAGAGGAGGCAAGGAAAAAAGTACTATTTGTTGGCTTAAGCAATGGTATAAACAACAAAAGTAAGTTGATCAAGTGATACAGAGTGGCAGAGACACTTGAAGGTTCAAGTTCAGAAAGTCACACAATGCCTGAAATAAAAAAGAAGTGGTCAGATATCAAAGTTGCCATGAAAAGGCGAGTCAAAGCCAACTGTCTGAGTGTCATATGAAACATACTAGGGTACAGAGAAAAGAAACAAATAGGGACATAGCTGAAAAAAAGGTCAAAATGTCAACTTCAATCTTGAAATTTCCACTTTAATTTTGTAGTTTATTTTGTCATTAAAGTAGAACATCGTAAACTTCATCTTAAAATTGATGTTTAATTTACTAGTTTTTCAAATCCCATTGTAACTAAAGTAGCACGTTAAATGCTTCTTATTCTATGTGTGTGAATCACTACATGCTTCTTAAACGGGCTTTCTCTTACATAATCAGGAGCGCACAGGCACTGATCTCCATACAGAATACATTACATTCATGACATTACAGCTCTCTGAACATTTTAGAATACTGTATACTTGATATCATTTTCATGATGAAATGCATTAAAGCATGTATTAAACATAGGGGCATGGTGGCATAGTGATAGCAATTGTTCTTGCCTCCACCGTTCTGGGATTGTTCCTGCTTCCAGCAAGATACTTGCTGGGACGTACACTACCCTCGATCTTCTTCTTCTTTCGGCTGCTCTAATTAGGGGTTGCCACAATGGATCATCTTCTTCCATATCTTTCTGTCCTCTGCATCTTGTTCTGTTACACCCATCACCTGCCTGTCCTCTCTCACCACATCCATAAACCTTCGGTTAGGCCTTCCTCTTTTTCTCTTGCCTGGCAGCTCTATCCTTAGCATCCTTCTCCCAATATATTCAGCATCTCTCCTCTGCACATGTCCAAACCAACGCAATCTCGCCTCTCTGATTTTGTCTCCAAACCGTCCAACTTGAGCTGACCCTCTAATGTACTCATTTCTAATCCTATCCATCCTCATCACACCCAATGCAAATCTTAGCATCTTTAACTCTGCCACCTCCAGCTCTGTCTCCTTTCTGGTCAGTCCCACCGTCTCCAACCTATATAACATAGCTGGTCTCACTACCGTCCTGTAGACCTTCCCTTTCACTCTTGCTGATATCTGTCTGTCTCAAATCACTCCTGACACTCTTCTTCACCCATTCCACCCTGCCTGCACTCTCTTTTTCACCTCTTCCATAATCCCCATTGTACTGTTGATCCCAAGTATTTAAACTCATCAACCTTCACCAACTCTACTCCTTGCATCCTCACCATTCCACTGACGTCCCTCTCATTTACACACATGTTTTTTGTCTTGTTCCTACTGACCTTCTTTCCTCTCCTCTCTAGAGCATATCTCCACCTCTCCAGGGTCTCCTCAATCTGCTCCCTACTCTCGCTACAGATCACAATGTCATCAGCAAACATCATAGTCCACGGGGACTTCTGTCTAATCTTGTCTGTCAACCTGTCCATCACCATTGCAAATAAGAAAGGGCTCAGAGCCGATCCCTGATGTAATCCCACCTCCACCTTGAATGCATCCGTCACTCCTACTGCAGACCCCACCACTGTCACACTTCCCTCGTACATATCCTCTACAACTCTTACATACTTCTATGCCACTCCCAACTTCCTCATACAATACCACAACTCCTCTCGAGGCACACTGTCATATGGTTTCTCCAGGTCCACAAAGACGCAATGCAACTCCTTCTGGCCTTCTCTATACTTCTCCATCAACGCCCTCAGAGCAAACATCGCATCTGTGGTGATCTTTCTGGGCATGAAACCATACTGGTGCTCACTAATCATCACCTCACTTCTTAACCTAGCTTCCACTACTCTTTCCCATAACTTCATGCTGTGGCTCATCCATTTTATCCCCCTGTAGTTACTACAGTCCTGCACATTTCCCTTATTCTTAAATATCGGCACCAGTACACGTCTTCTCCACTCCTCAGGCATCCTCTCACTTTCCAAGATTCCATTAAACAATCTGGTTAAAAACTCCAGTGCCATCTCTCCTAAACACCTCCATGCTTCTACAGGTATGTCATCTGGACCAATGGCTTTTCCATTCTTCATCTTCTTCATAGATGTCCTTACTTCCTCCTTGCTAATCCATTGCACTTCCTGATTCACTATCTCCACATCATCCAACCTCTTCTCTCTCTCATTCTCTTCATTCATAAACCTCTCAAAGTACTCTTTCCATCTGCTCAACACACTCTCCTCGCTTGTAAGTATGTTTCCATCTTTATCCTTTATTACCCTAACCTGCTGCACATCTTTCCCAGCTCAGTCCCTCTGTCTAGCCAATCAGTACACATCCTTTTCTCTCTCCTTAGTGTCCAACCTCTCATACAACTCATCATATGCCTTTTCTTTAGCCTTCGCCACCTCTCTCTTTACCTTGCGCCTTATCTTCTTGTACTCTTGTCTACTTTCTGCATCTCTCTGACTATCCCACTTCTTCTTTGCCATCCTCTTCCCCTTCCTCAATATACTCTTCTGTACTTCCCCATTCCACCACCAGGTTTCCTTTTCCTCCTTTCTCTGTCCAGATGTCATGCTAAGCACCCTTCTTGCTGTCACCCTTACTCTATCTGCTGTAGTTTCCCAACTGTCTGGTAATTCTTCACTACCACCCAGTGCCTGTCTCACCTTCCCCCTAAACTCAACCTTGCAGCCTTCCTTTTTCAACTTCCACCATTTGATCCGTGTCTCTGCCCTCACTCTCTTCCTCTTCTTGATCTCCAACATCATCCTACAGACCACCATCCTATGCTGCTTAACTACACTTTCTCCTGCCACTACTTTGCAGTCTTCAGTTTCCTTCAGATTGACTCTTCTGCATAGGATGTAATCTACCTGTGTGCATCTTCCTCCACTCTTGTATGTCACCCTGTTCCTCCCTCTTCTTAAAATACTGTACGTATTCACCACAGCCATGTCCATCCTTTTGGCAAAATCCACTATCCCCTGACCTTCTTCAATCCTCTCCTTGACACTATACCTACCCATCGCCTCCTCATCTCTCGTTCCCTTCACCAACATGTCCATTGAAATTAGCTCCAATCACCGCTTTCTGTCCCTTGGGTACACTGTTCATCACTTCATCCATCTCACTCCAAAAATCTTCTTTCTCATCCATTGCACACCCAACTTGGGGGCATATGCACTAACAAAATTCATCATCACACCTCCAATTTCCATCTTCATAATCATTACTCTGTCTGGCACTCTTTTCACCTCCAGAACACTCTTGACATACTGTTCCTTCAGAATAACCCCTACTCCATTTCTCCTCCTATTCACACCATGATAGAACAATTTGAATCCACCTCCGATCCACCTTGCCTTACTCCCCTTCCATTTAGTCTCTTGCACACACAATATATCAACCTTCTTTGTCTCCATCATATCGGCTTACTCTCTCCCCTTACCAGTCATACTGCCAACATTCAAAGTTCCTACCCTCAGTTCCATTCTCTTTACCTTTCTCATCTCCTCCTGCCTTCGGACACATCTGCCCCCTCTTCTTCTCTTTCTTCTTCTTCTTCGGCCAACAGTAGCACAATTTCCGCCAGCACGCTGTTGACTAACAGTACTGGTGGTGGCCGTTGTTAACCCGGGGCTCAACCGATCCGGTATGAAAATTTGTATTGTTGTCTGCATATTGATTTGGCAAAATTTTACACCGGATTTCATGCAGCAGTACTGTATTTGTCAAACACACCAACCCCCAGTTCCTGTCTTTCCGTTTTCTTTCTCCACGTAACCAATTGCCACACAATAAGCTCTGTAATAAATGTCAAACCAGCTGTAAGTTTAGAATGCCAATTCTTCAAAAGTTTTAAGGAAAATTGAAAAATTTTCATAATACATGTTTAATTATTCCATCCACCTATCCATCCAGGGTTGCGCCAGTCCCAGCAAGAATACAGCATGAGGCAGGAACACTCCTTGGACTGGGCTTCAGTTCATTGCTACCACTGCGCCACCATGCTCCACATGTTTAATTATTAACAGTATTACATAGACAATAAGCAAACGTTCACGACTCGAATTGAAACAGCCAAACAACTGCCATCTACCACTGATGGAAAAGCAACAGCTGCAAATTCTGAATACAAAATACTCGGAGACAGACTTGCTGCATTGAAAGATTGATGGAAAGAATAATATTAGAATCGAAGGTCTCCCTGTGAATCGTGAAAGTCCAAACTCAGTGAAATTCATAGCTGAACTATTCTCTAAAATAATTGGAGAGGACTTCAAATCAGACACCGAGATAGAAGCAGCTAACAGCATATGGGGATCAAATACCTCTAAACCTAGGACTCTTATTGCAAGTTTCAAAAGATTACAATGTAAATTACATATGTTACTTCTCAGAAAAATTTGAAAATAACCACATTTGTATTTTCCCTGATTTCTAACCCTCAACAGCTGCTAAATGTGTCACTTTTTACAACATTGAACAGCGCTTAAGGAAAGCCGAGTTTAGATGCAGCCTCTTGTATCCTGCCAAACTGAAAGTGGATATTCAAAGCAAGCTCTACTTTTTTACCTCAATAGAGGAAGCAGAAAAAGAGCTAAGAAAACTGATCCCAACACATTTTTGAAATACAATCATGAGTCGCAGCCTATCATGTAATGGCAAAGAAGACCTTACTGGCTGTTTGATCCGCTTGCAGTGATACTGGTACCATAATTATACATCATTGTCCCTTCTCTGCCACTATTTGTTTATGCTTTAATTACAATTATATGCGTATATGTATGTAGGTGTAATTTTTTTTTTAATTAATTAATTTTTTTTTTTTTAAAGGAGACTGTTTAACATTGTACCCTTGGTTTATTGCATTAGGACTTACTATGCTTATCCAGGGCTACTTGTTAACATCATCCCCTGGGTTTACTATCTCAAGATTGTTTTAAGATTATATTTTATGCTTATAGTATTTGGACTGTTTTGTCAATAGATATCTCAATTTTAATCCTCATACGCCGCTGCTGGGGGGCTTGTTTTGTTTTGGACATGCTCTGTCTCTAGGCATGTCAGAGAACTGGGACTTGTGGTCCAGCCTCATGTGGGTAGGCAAAATGGGGGTGTGGGGGGAATAGTGGGAGAGAGAAAGAGAGAAAGCTATCTCTAATCTATCCTTTTAATTCTTACAGTTATAAGTGCCAACGTAACAATAGACTTCATGGCAATAACTCCTGAGAAAATTGGAAATTAAGGTCAAAGCTGCCTTATTTTCAGTTAAGAGTACAAAATGACAACAAAAGTTCAGAAACAATGTCTCCATGACTGAACAGATAACTTTGTGAGCTGGAATGTTAAAGGTCTGAATCACAAATTAAATAGAAAGAAAGTATTCTCTCACCTAACAGGTCTAAACACTAAAATAGTATTTTTACGGGAGACTCACTTATTAAGCAAGGATCAGTTTTGGCTGCATAGAGACTGGATTGGCCAAATATTCCAATCCAGCTTTACTAAGAAAATTAGAGGTGTGGGAATTTTTATGCATAAAACAGTCTCATTTGCAGTATCAGATGTAATATTTGATCCTGAAGGCTGTGGTTGTCATGGATAATTTATTTAACTGTAAATTGATTTTGATAAATATCTATGTACCCAATGTGGATGATAGGGACTTCATTTAAAATGTATTTGCATCCATTTCCAATTTTGAACTCTCATAAAATTATAATGGCTGGTAACTTTAATTGTGTTTTAAATCCAGACATAGGTAGCCCTCCTGCCACAGGGGTGATTATATCTAACACTGCAAAGACAATTGCACAGTTTGTAACTGATCACAACTTTTCAGATCCCTGGAGATTTCTAAACCCACTCAAGAACATATTCCTTCTACTCACCAGTGCATCATTGCTACTCAAGAATTGATTATTTCTAGGTAGATTTCTGGTCTCAGAATTAATTTAAGTAAAAGTGTGCTCTTTCCAATGAATTCTCAAGCACACAATATTAGATTAGACACCTTCCCTTTTATCATCACAGATCAGTTTAAATACCTAGGGGTAAACATCACAAGTAAACATAAAGCTCTTTATCAACAAAATTTTGCAGTCTGTATGGAAAAAATTAATCTCACTTTAGCTGGAAGAATTAACATTGTAAAGATGAATATCCTTCCTAAGCTTCTTTTTTATTTCAAAACATTCCAATATACATCAATAAATCATTTTTTAAGAAATTAGATTCAACCATAACCTCATTTATTTGGAATTCAAAACATCCACCTATCCAAAGGTCGACCCTACAAAGACCTAAGGCGGGAGGAGGCATGGCTCTAATTAACTTTCAGTTTTATTACTGGGCGGCAAATATACACAGCTGTAAAAACCTGGAAAGGAACACAAGTAGATGAACATACATAGGCTTCATCCGCAATAGAAATAAAATCCTGCAGTACTTCTTTATATTCCTTGATTTGTACCCCAATAAGTTCAAGTCATCGCCAATATACTAACAAATGTGCTTCATTCACTCAGAATATGGAACCAATGTAAGAAGTATTTTAAGATAAATAAGCTTTTATCTATGGCACCCCTGCATGAGAACCACCTTTTTCCACCCTCTCAAACGTACGCAGTTTTTAATGTCTGGAAAACATTTGGGATTAAATCACTTAGAGATCTGTACATAGACAATTTATTTGCATCCTATGAACAATTACACTCCAAATTTAACTTTCCAGCAGCACATTTCTTTCATTAACTTCAAATTAGAAACTTTGTTTATACAAAACCTGCCCAATTTTCCTCACATCCCACCTCCCTCTGTGCCGGAAAAAATATTGATCAGTCTTGAGGACTCAGACATCATCTCCATAATATATAAAGCCATTTTACAGTCCCTCGCTTTCAAAGATCCAAGAGTACAGTGGGAAAAGTATCTCTCTCTCTACATCTCAGAAAAGGATTGGAAAGTAGCAATGCACAGAATTCACTTGAGCTCCATATGTGCAAAGCATACAATTATTCAACTTAAAATTATATATCGAGCATATCTGTCTCGTTTAAAATTGTCCAAAATATTTCCATGGCAAGATCCAACCTGCAAATGTTGCAATCAAGTTCCAGCCTCACTGGGCCACATGTTTTGGGCCTGCACCAAATTAACATCATTGTGGACCAAAATCTTTAAATGCTTTAAATCTTTCAGATAGCCTTGGAGTCACAATGCCTCCTAATCCACTATCAGCTGTGTTTGGTGTACTTCCAGATGGACTTAAAGTGGAGAAGGACAAACAAACTGTAATTGCCTTTACTACATTATTAGCACGTAGACTTGTATTGCTCATCTGGAAGAATCCTAACTCTCCTATTTTAAGTCAGTGAGTAACTGATGTTATATATTATCTGAAATTGGAAAAAATCAAATTCTCACATAGAGGATCTGTACAAAACTTTTTCAAAACCTGGCAGGAAGTAATCAATAACATTTTAGAATAAGCATTTAAATTGAGGAAGCGGAATCTGTCCCCTTTTTACTTTTCTTTTTTTTACTTAATCTATTTACTTATTTTTACTAGTTTAAAGCTTTACTCTGCTGGCCTAGCTCTCTTTCTCATGGGTGAGGGTTGATTTGTTTCAA
Organism: Erpetoichthys calabaricus; assembly: GCF_900747795.2. Lineage (NCBI taxonomy): Eukaryota > Metazoa > Chordata > Cladistia > Polypteriformes > Polypteridae > Erpetoichthys > Erpetoichthys calabaricus. The sequence goes on along the minus strand of NC_041397.2, from coordinate 214,418,716 downwards.
ACCTAGTTTTGTAAAACTTGACTTATTTGTATGGAATGTTATTTGATTTTAATAAAATCAGTAAAATCCAAATAATAGTCCACATTACTTAAATTAACTTAACAATGTATCTGTATAATGTAATACAGTATACATACTTTAAGGCAGGGGTCCCCAACCCCCAGTCTGCAGCCCACTACCGGGCCGCAGCCATCTGATAGCTGGGCCATGAGAGAACTGCCAGCAACGGAGACTCACTCAGACTTTTCAGAACACTTGGCGGGGAGGGCTTTGCAGTGGCGCAGAGAGAGGAGAGAGACCGAGGTGAGAGAGTATTACAACAAAGTATTTTTATGGTCCTGACAGTTTCCCCATATGGCACGAGTCTATAGAAATCTCGTTACTACGAAGTACATTCAGCAGATACTGTACTTTCATTACAATGAAGTGACCTTGAAATGCTTGAATGAATCACACAGAGCAGTTAGATCAGTGGTTGCAGCTCAGTTGTGCACATTTCCACAATGATCCCCAAACAGAAACATTGCAAAAAAAAAATGTCTTTCTTCGAACTTTCCTCGTAGTCTTTTTTTTTTGCTGTTTTTGTATCCTGCTGTTTCCAGTGATACCTTTTGCCTATTGCTTGTCAACATTTGAAAAACATCCATTGGAATTTAATTCATTGTCACCCTCCTATAGAAACACACACATGAAAAAATAACAGTGTTAATGTTTGTGATGTGCAATCTTTTGGAATGACAAATACAATGCATATGTCTTTGTTATATGCAAAAAAAAGAAGAAAAATCTTGGGTTGCAAATGTATGCGAACTGCTGCATTTGAAGACAGTTTTTATGTGGTCCAGTGATGCTCGTCCAAGAAACATTCAAGAAAATGTGAGGTTTCTAAACACTCTTGGGACCTCCATCAACCATCCCAATGGGGGGTTAATCCCAAAAGAGTTCAGAAACCTCACAATATGAACTGGCATTCAGGCACTATGGTACCCCACCTTTACCCACTCTGCAGACTCAGAATCCATCCAGGCTGGAGGAGCCTGAAGAGGAAAATCTGAGGCAGTGGTGGAGCAGCAGCACGTGGGGCAGAGGCAGAAGATACCCGTTGTTCAAGTTGGCAGATAAAGTGGCTGCATTCAACTTGATTTATGGGGCCAACAAATGAACACTGGGATTTTTGATATGTTTCAAACGTTAGCAGAGGTTGTTACAGATACCAAGCCAGGGCCTTCTTTCTCCCAGCTGGTGTATGATCATCTATCTCAGCTTTCAATAGAGTTTGAGCATTATTCCCAACCAAAAAAGACCCCCGAAATGGGAAGGAATGGATCTGTGACCCATTTGTGAATAAGCCAGGTGAATCAACTTTGTCTGTGCTTGAAGATGATCTTTGTAAGGCAGTGTTTTCAGCAGTGACAGCAACCAAAACGAGATAACGGAGTAGACTGAACATAAGCAACACACTTCATGTGTCACTGTCTTCCATCGTCCCCAAATAGGATCATCTGGTTGTAGGAACACAAGCTCAGGGCTCCCACTGATTCTGCATTATGATAAGATGTATAATTTCTATTACAATATTATAACTTAATAATAATAGAAATGTAATGCAAATTGTGTATAAAACTGCCCTATAAACCCGCACCGAATCCTCAACACCCCCCCACACCTCACTTCTAGTAAAGTGGTCCTTGCTGTCAAAAAGGTTGGGGACCACTGCTTTAAGGGATATGTGTTTAATTTCAGTGTATTTCACAAAGCACACGTCATGGAAGTGAATCTAAAAAAGAAAGGGAAACCACACAGGAACAGTAGCACTGCCTTGACGCTGGGTGCCATCAGTTTGCAAAACCAAGCAGGAAACGTGCTTACGCAAGGGGAAGGCAGCTGCCATGAAAATGAGTGTGGCTTTACACCAAGTTTAGTTTGTATACATTGTGATGTGAGTGTGGAAACAGGTGTGGAAACAGGTCTACGCAACTTTTTTGTGCATACGCATCCTTCATACATGAGGCCCCAGAAGCTAAGTGTCTGCGTTTAATAAATCTGGTTTGGTATTGTGATATTAAAGAAGGAAGCACTTTCTCAATCCTTCTAGCTAGGACTTTGGAGAGTATCTTAACGTTATTATTCATAAGCAGGGCTGGTCTGTATAATGCACATTGTACCAAGTCCTTATTTTTCTTAGGAAAGATGGAAATGATGCTTGTTGAAAAGTTTGAGGTAAAATATTGTTGTCTTTAATTTCTATAAATGTTGCTAATGATAGTGGTGCTAACTTATTTAAAATGTTGTTTAGAATATTCCATTGGGTAGCCATCAGGGCCAGCTGCTTTCCCACTTTCAAGTGAGTTTATAGCGTCTAGTGTCAGAAGTAAGTAAGTAAGAAGAAGTATCTAGCTGTGGTGTCTGTAATGAGTCCAATAATTCATTAGATTGTGTCTTATCTTCATTACACTAAGTAGAATATAAGGACGTTATAGTACTCTCTAAATGTGTGGGTTATATTTTTATTGTCTGTGATTTTATTTCCATCTGTGTCGGTAATTGCTGCTATTGCATTGCGGACTTACTTCCTACTTGTGGATTTGTTGAGCTAAAATCTTATTGACCTTCTCTCTGTGTTCATAATAATGATGTCGTGATTTAAAGATGAGCTGTTCCGTTTCTTTAGCAGCCAAGAGGTTAAATTTTGATTGCAAAACCTATCTTTTCCTATAAAGTGCCTCATTGGAGACCTGGCATATTCTAGATTTATTCGGAAATTTCACTGATTAACTGATGCCTTCTTGATTTCCAATTTATTTTTGTGAGAAAGATATGAAATAATCAGACTTTCTCAGAAAATTCCTGCAGAGATTTCTGGAGATGTATTTGACTCCAGAAAATAATCAATTTGCTTTGAATTTTGTTCAGTGCTCTTCAGCTAATGACAAGGGGTTAAGACGCCAAAGTGTATAGGACATAGTTAGTTAAGCTCCATGATCAGAGAAGTGTGGTCAAAGATAACAATAGAGTCATACTAACATGATTTGATAATGGGTCAAAAATGATTGTCTATGAAGAAATAATCAAATCTTGAGTAACAATGATGAACTTGTGAAAACAAGGAATAAGCTCTAAGGTTAGGATTTAAAAAACTCCATGGGTCTGATAAGTTCTGATCCATTACAAACTGTGTAATTATTTCTGCAGTGTTACAATGGTATTGCCACTGTAGCTGAAGACCTATCTAGGGGCCTCATGCATAACGCCATGCATAGAATTCACACTAAAACATGGCGTACGGACAAAAGCGGAAATGTGCATATGCACAAAAAAATCCGGATGCATGAATCTATGTGTACGCCAACTTCCACGTTCTTCCACTACATAAATCCCAGTCAGCATGAAAAGTAATGCACGTGCAAGCGCCTGCTGCCACTTCCCAAATTCTCCCATAATTACACCTCTTTGAATAAGTAAATCAATATAAATAGCCCTTAAGCTCGGCATTCTGTGAAAAGACAATGGCAAAAGCACGGGGGAAAATAAAAGAATTTCAGCGAATACCAAGTGGAGGCAAGCAAAAACATACTATTTGTTGGTTTAAACAGTGGTATAAACAACAAAAGGAAGTTGATCAAGTGACATAGAGTGTCAGAGGAACTCGAAAGCTCAAGTTCACAAAATCACACAGTGCCCGAAATAAAAAAGAAGTTGTCAGATATCAAAGTCGCCGTGAAAAGGCGAGTCGTAGCCCACCATCAGAGAGTCATATGGAAGCTTATTAGGGTACAGACAAAAGACAAAAAATAGGCACACAGTGGCAAAAAAAGCTCAAAATGTCAACTTTAATCTCAAACTTTACACTTTAATCACATAGTTTATTTTGTCATTAAAGTAGAACATCATAAACTTCATCTTAAAATCATTTAATTTACTAGTTTCTCAAATACCATCGTAACTAAAGTAGCACGTTAAATGCTTTGTTTTGTATGTGTTCTTCTATGTGCTCTATGTGTGTGAATCACTACGTGCTTCTTAAACGAGCTTTCTCTTCCTCCAACAAGCCACAGAATCCATTACATTCATGATATTATAGCTCTCTGAATAAATTAAATACTGAGATGTATAATTGATATCATTTTCATGATGATAAGAATTAAAGCATGTTATTAAACATGGGAACACGGTGGCGCAGTGATAGTGATGAGCTGGCGCCCCGTCCAGAGATTTTTCCTGCCTCCCGCAATATGCTTGCTGCTCCATGCGCTACGTTCGATGAAATAATTTATTGCAGCAGTACTGCCTCTTTCAAACATACTAAACCCCCTAATTCCTGTCCTTCCTTTTCTTTCTCCATGTACCCAATCGCCACACAATCAGCTCTGATATAGATGTCAAGCCATTTGTAAGCTTAGAACGCAGATTCTTCAAAACTGTTAAGGAACATTGAAATATCTTCGTAGTACATGTTTAATTATTCTATCCATCTATCCTTCCAGTGTCACGCCAGCCCCAGCAAGAATACAGCGCAAGGCAGGAACAATCCCTGAACGGAGCGCAAGCTCATCGCTACCGCTGTCCACCATGTCCTCACATGTTTAATTATTAACAATATAGATTATTTAAATGAAGTTAAAATTTTATCTGTATAATGTAAAAAACTTATTTTGCTGCATTTCACCTTAAAAATGATATCGTCATCATATGTAAATATGCAAATACGTAAATTCCTTTATAAAGTGGCTCAGTTTGTGCAATATTATAACTGTATCGCAAGTTTACAGTGAGGTATTGTACTTATAGGTGCAAACAGTTCTACAAGGAGCACTTGATGGACTGATTGAGTGCGTTTAGAGCTCTTGGGATGAAACTGCTTCTAAACCGCGAGGTCCCTACAGGAAAGGCTTTGAAGCGTTTTTCTTAAGGGAGCAGTTCAAATATTGCATGGCTGAAGCAGTGTGTGCTTGATGCTGTATACTGATAATTCTCTTTCCGATCAGCTGCTGCAGAGCTGTGATTCCACACTCAGATACAGTGGGATAAATACTCGAGAGTAACAACTCTAAAGCAGCTTTGCTATTTGGAATAGTTTGGCCATTCCGTATATTGTTACGGGTTATTTACAATCAGATGCCTTAAACTAATCAACAGTATGCGGTTAACTTCAGTGTATTTGATAAAGCCGTCAGGGATGTGCATCTAAAAAAGAAAGGGAAACTACACTGGAACAAAAGCACTGCTTTAACGCTGGGTGCCGGCAGTTTGCAAAACTGAGCGGAGAACTTGCGTATGCCAAGGATTTACCTGGCGTGAAAATGTGCATGGCTTTACGCCAAGTTTAGTTTTTATACATTGCGTTGTGAGCATGAAAATGGGTGTACGCAACATTATACACGAGGCCCCGGGTCTGGATTTAAAATACAAGTCTCTGGCCATTTTAATTTTATGAGTGCTTATGAACATCTAATGATATTTTGTAGTATTAAGTTAAGGTATATAATTGCCATGTATTATGGCTATGAAGCATATTCTTGTGTTGGCATTAACAGTTATTGGGGTGGAAAGTATAACCAAGAAATAGCAAAGCTGTCCTTCTCTCCCCATTTGCCTCCCTGAATGTGGCAAACCACACTACATGAATCCTAGTCCTCTGACATGCCAAGAGAGACAGCAAATGAACCCCCCAGCAGCAGTGTAGAAAAAGTTTAAAATTGAGGTTGCTTTTGAAAGTAAAGTCCCAATACAATAAACCTAGGGAATGGTTTTAAATACTGTCCCATGACTAGTGAGATAACGTATGCTAGTACATTCCCAATACAATAAATCAAGGACATGAAGTGAAGGAAAAAAACTGTAATTAACTAGTTACTTTGTGGTTGCCAAAATTTACATATATTTAATGAAGGAAATTGCAATATAATATAATAATTGAAGTTTGGGAAAAAACGGGGAAAGGTAGCCTAAAAGGAAATAAAATGTATAGTTATGGCAAATGTCGCATTACAAATGGTCCAAGTTGCAAGCAGAATCTTCTTTGCTGTGTCAGAACACAGTATGACTCATAACCATTTTTCAAAAGAATGTCGGGATCGGTCTGCTTAGCTCTTTTTCTGCGTCATTCAGAGAGCTAAAAATATAAAACTGACTTTGAATATTCAGTTTTAATTTGGCAGGGTACAAGATGCTGTATCTGATATCAATACTGCATAGACACTGTTTAAAACTGTAGTAAGTAGCACGTTTACCAGCTGTTGCATGGGAGAAATCTGGGAAAATGCAAATGTGGTTAATTTCAAATATAATCTCCTCTTTCTATCTGAGAACGGACATTAAGTTTTGTTTGGCCTGAAGTTTGTCAAAACAGACAACAAGGCTTCTCAGTTTTGAGTTATTCGATCCACGTATACGGTAGACTGCTGAGATATCAGTGTCTGATTTGAAGTCCTCTCCAGTTATTTTACAGAATAGTTCAGCTATGAATTTCACTGGGCTGGGACTTTTACATTTTTCAGAGAGACTTTCGTTTCTGATGTTTTTCCTTCTATATCTATATTCCAGCACAGCCAGTTTATCTGTGAGCTCTTTGCATTCTGATTTTGCAGCCAGTGCCTTTTTATCAGCAGTGGATGTCGATTGTTCAACTATTTCAATACAAGTCATAAACATGTGCTTAACGTCTTCAAGCTGGACAGCGACTGCTCTAATTTTGCTCTCTGTTTTTCATCATTTTTTTCTAGTATTTCTTTAAAGGCTGAAGTAAACTTAGTACTTAAATGTTTCTCCAGGTCCTTTCTTTCCTGATGCTGTTTTTCATTCTTCCTCTTTAGGTCATTTATTTCTTTCTTTATATCCTTCTTTATGTCACTCTTTATGTCATTTATGAACCTTTTATATCATTATGACAGTGAGGATGAAAGGGCCATGCTCAGTTCCAGTAATCCTCCTGGAATCTGTGAATTCAACTTGCCTGCCTTACTCACTGTTTCGCTCCTACTCCCACTTCAGATGGAGATGTCTTATCCTTTTCCTTTTCTTTCTGAACACTATGTTTGCTGCTCATACTTAGATGCACACATATAATGTAAATACAGGATACCTCAGTATAATAATAATAAAAAAGGGGTAAAATAACACCACTGCTAATAGAGCTCAGCTCTAGCTGTCCATCTCATGCAAAGGACAAGACCAAAAAAAATAAACATTATAATAAACATTGTTTTTGTTTCCCTGTCCTTTACCCTCCCCCTTTTGTGTGTGTAGGTCACAAGCCTCCTTCTGGAATTTGAAGGCCAGGCTACTCGCATTTTGTAACTTACTGAAGTCAGACTTTTTTTTAGTTTAGATGGATAAATATAACAGTTAGCTGTCATGTGACACAGAGATCACACCTCAGATTGTGTCATCCAGTCCCATCTATAAAGGATGGGGGAACACAGTTTCTAGTATCCTTGTATTAGATGAAAGAAGCTTTTTTCTAGAATGTACATTTTACATAACTACCTAAGGAAAAGATATTAGGTCGGGGATTAAGAATTTCTGAATGTGAAATGTGAAATTTTTTAATTGTTTTTTTTTTTTAACTCCTTCTAACAATTTTCACATCCTGGGCCATCTAACCTTATGACTATTAGTTATTCTTTTATCCACATCGCTAACACATATACTTGTGATGACCCACTTACAAAACAAGGTACCCAGTCATTGGTTCCAAAGAAGATTAAGAAGATTCTTGAGGAAGATTAGTTCTCACAAAGTAAATCATATTTATTTACTGTATAGGCTGTATCAGTGACAATGTCAGTCACTTCACCTTAACCTATTTAATTTTTAAAAATTTTACATTTACTAACTGCTTTGCAGAAAACTTGTGTGAGGAATAAAATAGATGTTACAAAGTCTAAGAACTGTACCCATTGTGTAAAATAGTAAAGCCCTAAATCCAGGTAAAAATACCATTATAAATAAATTTAAAAAAAAAAACTTTAAGGAGTTGTGGAAATATTGTCATATGCACAGTGTAAAGTGAAACTCTTACTTGCATGTCTGACCAACAAACAAGAGATTGTCACTTTCCAGTGCTATGATAAACAAGACAGTATACAGAACTTCATTGTAACTGACATCAAATACAAGTCAGCTTCCTTAGTGAACTCCTTACTCCTGTTTCTGTGCTTCCTTACCTGAAACGTTTGCGAAAAAACTGTGTGATTGGGAATTGTGTCCCAACCAGTGTTGTCTCACGTTCTACATGCAATACTGCTGAGATACCGCCTTGCTCACCTTGACACTAAGCAAATTTGAGAACATATAGTAGCATTATGTTAATTCCTTGTTAGTAGTTTGTTTATAAAAAATACATATTATGATATGACATAGTTTAAACAGACATGACGTTTCTTAAACAAAAACTACCAGATAAATGAAAACGATGGAGACAAAAAAAAATAATATTTTTTTGGAATCCTGTATGCTCAACTTTAACATCTGTAATTGAGAAACAGTAGCAGAAATGTGTATTGTGAGCAAATATTTTATGTTTCAATATACCCCTTTCCTTATTTTTTCTACTTTAATGTATGATTTTAGAAAGGGAGGTTTTAAAAAGATGGTTTGGAAGAACTGGAATTCATCTGAATGGATCGATCTACATGCAACTCTGGGGCCTCATGTATAAACGGTGAGTGTTGCGTACGCCTGTTTCCACGCTCACATTGCGATGTATAAAAACTAAAGTTGGCGTAAAGCCACGCACATTTTAATGCCAGCTAAATCCTTGGTGTACTAGAAGATCTCCACTCGGTTTTGCCAACTAGCGACACCCAGCGTCAAAGCAGCGCTTTTGTTCCAGTGTGGTTTCCCTTTCTTTTTTAAATCCACATCCCTGACGCGGCTTTATTAAATACACTGAAATTAACCACAAAATGTTTATTAGTTTAAGGCATCTGCTTGTAATTAACCTGTAACAATGTAATGGTCCACACTATTCCAAATACCATAGCTGCTTTAGCGTTGTTCCTCTCAATGCACCACTCAAAGTATTTATCCCACTGTATCTTAGTGTGGAATCACAGTTCTACAGCAGCTGATCAGAAAGAGAATTATCGGGATACAGCATCAATCACACACTGTCTCACTGTCTATTGAACTGCTCTCATACGAAAAAAGCTTCAGAGCATTTCCTGTAGGGACCTTGCGGTTCAGAAACAGTTTCATCCCAAGAACTATAAACGCACTCAATCAGTCCATCAAGTGCTCCATGTAGAACTGTTTGTACTTATAATTACAATCACCTCACTGTAAACTCGTGATACAGTTATAATATTGCACAACCTGAGCCACTTTATAAAGTGAGTATTTACATATGATGACAATATCATTTTTTAGATGAAATGCAGCAAAATGTTTTTTACATTATACACATAAAATTTTAACACCATTTACATAATATATATTGTTAGTAATTAAACATGTGAGGTCACAGTGTCGCAGCACTAGCAAGGAGCCGGTGCCCCATTCATGGATTGTTCCTGCCTCATGCTGTATTCTTGCTGGGACTGGCGCAACACTGGATGGATAGATGGATAGAATAATTAAACATGCACTACGAAGATATTTCAATGTTCCTTAAAAGTTTTGAAAAATCTGCGTTCTAAGCTTACAGATGACTTTACATCTATTACAGAGCTGATTGTGTGGTGATTGGGTACTTGGAGAAAGAAAAGGTAGGACAGGAATAGGAGGTTAGTACGTTTGAAACAGACAGTACTGCAGCAATAAATTATTTCATCAAAGGTCATGCCAGCTCGTCACTATCACTGCGTCACCGTGTTTCCATGCTTAATAACATGCTTTAATTCTTATCATCATGAAAATGATATCAATTAATATCATGTAATATCATGAATGTAATGGATTCTGTGGCCTGTCGTAGGGAGAGAAAGCTAGTTTAAAAAGCACATAGTGATTCACACACATTGAGCACATGGAAGAACACATACAAAACAAAGCATTTAACGTGCTACTTCAGTTACGATGGTATTTGAGAAACTAGTAAATTAAATGATTTTAAGATGAAGTTTATGATGTTCTACTTTAATGACAAAATAAACTACATGATTAAAGTGTAAAGTTTGAGATTAAAGTTGACATTTTGAGCTTTTTTTGCCACTGTGTGCCTATTTTTTGTCTTTTCTCTTGAGCTTTCGAGTTTCTCCGACACTCTATGTCACTTGATCAACTTCCTTTTGTTGTTTATACCACTGTTTAAACCAACAAATAGTACGTTTTTCCTTGCCTCCACTTGGTATTCACTGAGATTTTTCTATTTTCCCCTGTGCTTTTGCCATTGTCTTTTCACAGAATGCTGAACTTAAGGGCTATTTATATTGATTTGCATATTCAAAGAGGCATAATTCTGGGAGAAGTTGGGGAGTGGCAGCAGGCGCATGCACGTGCGTTACTTTTCACCAGTATTTATGTAGCGGAAGAACGTGGAAGTTGGCGTACACATAGATTCATGTATCTGGATTTTTTTGTGTGTACGCACATTTCTGCTTTTGTCCATATGCCATGTTTTAGTGTGAATTCTACACATGGCATTATGTATGAGGCCCCTGATCTTTAGTAAATCAGGGAGTCCATAATGCTTTTTAACAAAACAATTACATGTAGCAAAATGTTAAGAGTGTAGAGACGAATGCCTTCATTAGTATGGTGCTTATATCTAGATGAAGTCTGTTATCTTTTAGAATTATTATCAATGGATTGCTTAAAGATGACTTAAAATGTCTATCATTTTTGAAACTTTAACATGTTGACATGTGATTTTTGTCATTGTTAATGAGGTTGCTAATGAGAACAGAAATGTCATGTTTTTTGTGTAAGCGTGACTAAATAAAAAAATTTTAAAATCCTTTAACCACAGCTCAAAGAAGGGATCTCTTTGAAATTGTGAGAGGTCTGATACTTGGGTCACAATTGGCAGTAGCTTCATTGATAAACACAGTTGAACATGCTAATGTTTCACAAAAGACAATGGCTAAGGTTATTGAACATCATTTGTGCCAAAATAAAATAAATTAAATAGCAATTATGAAATACATGGTAAGTATAGCAATATATATAATATATATATGTCTGTATGTATAAGTGAATCATTCAATTTTGGAAAAAAATGCATAATTAAATAAAAGTATAATTATAATGAAACACATTGTCTTTTCTTTTTTTTGTTTTAATAATTTAGTTAACTTACATTTAATTATTTTACATTTTAGTTAACATTCAAATGGCCTTGTTTTTAAATACCATTTATATTGAGCAATGGGACTTTTCTGAACAACACATTTCCCAATTGTCATTTTAATGGAAGCTTTAAAGAATGGCTTTTTCACGATGGCTTCTTCAATTGTCAATAGTTGAACCTACTCCTATTGGTTAAAGAAGACATCTCTGTGCACTCCTCCTTCAACCGTGTTTATTTGTTTGTCTTACTGGTGGGTTTTAAGTTTTGAGATGAGCAAACGTCATCTGCACTGATCATGTATGACAGAGAGACTTTGTTAGAGATTGGTAAGCAATAGCCTCACAATATTATTCTTAACTTGCCGGACCTGGATGATTTCCTCTGCTAAAACTTCTCTGGGTGGGGACCTCTGCAATGGAAACCAAGTGAAGAATGCAGCTGCAGGAAGGAGCGACCCAAGAGGTGGCGAGGCAAGAGAAGTGGGTTACATGCTAAGCTGAAGTTTAGGGCCAGCAGACCACCACTCCCCAGAATTTTGTTTGCTATCGTTCGATCTCTCAAAAATAACATGGGTGAACTCCAGAACCAGGATTACGTCTCATTGTAACATGAGAGACTGTTGCACGCTGATCTTCACTGAACCCTGGTTATCGAACGATATCCCGGAATCAGGCATTCTCATTTCATTCATCAATGGGACCGCACAGTGGCATCTGGCAGAATCAAAGGTGGGGGAATTTGCATTTATATTAATAACCAATGGTACTCAGGCATGCAGAGGGTCAGTAAACAGTAAAAAATGCAGACCTCTTTATTAACCAAGGGAGTTTTCCACTGTGTTCATTTTGTCTGTTTACATTCCTCTGTATGCTAACCCTAGTGCTGCCATGGGGACATTTTATGAGGTTTTAAACCCACAAGAAAAAAAAGCCCTGATGCAGTGTTTATAGTGGCTAGTGACTTTAACCATTGTAACTTATGGACTGTGTTGCCAGAATACCACCAACACGTCACTTTTTCCTACACAAAAGAAAACCCACTGGGCCACATGTCTAGTAATGTGAAGGGGCATATAAGGCTGTATTTTGCCCTCACTTTGGACAGTCTGATTATATCTCTGTATTCCTCTATCTGGCATACAGACAGCTCCGTATACAAGTTCCTGCTGTAAGGAAAACTGTTAAAGCATGGACAGAAGAATCTGAGCAGGAGCATCAGTACTGCTTTCAATGAACTTAGTGGGATGTTTTTAAGAGAGTTGCTAAGGATGGCACTGTTAACCTGGAGGAATACAGATTAGTAGTTTCTAGCTACATAAGCACTTGCAATGATTTTATTGTGTCCTTCAAACACATCTGGTCATATCCAAACAGTAAACCATGAATTAATTCAGAGGACCGCTCCACACTTCATGTTCACTTCAAGGCATATTCTTCAGGCAATGCCATCAAGTACAAAAAATCCAGGTACAATTTACGCAGAGCTTTAAAGAAGCCAAGAAGAATTACAGACTTACACTAAAAGGTCACTACACTACTGCTGACATTTGGAGTATGTAGCAGGGATTAGGAAACATCACAGTTTACAGAGAAAGAAGTAGAGGATTGACCACTGACAGCCATTTCTGTACAGAGTTCAATGAATTCTATGCCCGAATTCACAACATGAACAGTTCATACTGCTACCATGAGGGAGATGCTATAAGAGTATAGCCACTAGAACATTAAGGCTAAAAGACAGTTTTCTCCCTCATGCCATCAGGCTTGTAAATAACACCCACCCACTGCCCCTCCCCTCAGCCCTGCAGGCTAGCTTGTGTCTGGAGGATGGAAAGCCATGTTGAGACCATATACCTGCAGAGCTTACATTAAATTATTTATTTATTTGCACATACACTCTTACTTCTGTTTATTTTTGCATTTCTTTTGCACCTGAGTTTTTGTTTATTGTTTATATTTTTGTCTGTTGTGTATTCTCGTTTATTGCTAGAGGACTCACAGAATAAGATTTTCATTGTGCCGAGCACATATGACAATAAAGATGAAGTTGAATCGTTTTCTTTCTATTACTTTTGCCTGATTGTAAGCACTAGACAGTCAAAGATCTTTAGTGCTACTCGCATTCCAAATAATGTAGTTGTTCCAACTGGTAAAGTGATGAGATAGTAAGATTTTGCAGACAAAGTGGAAAGATATCATTTAATTCATTATGCTGTTTTTGAGATGAATTAACAATATATTAGAGAGGCTCAGACATTAGAACAGTCTAGACGAGAACAGGCCATTCAGCCCAACAAAGCTCACCAATTCTATCCACTTAATTCTTTAGAAATATCAAGTCTAGTTTTGAAACTCCCTAAAGTCTTACTGTCTACCATGCTACTTGTTAGCTTATTCTACGTCTGTGTCTATGGTTCACTCTGTAAAGGAAAACTTCCAAATGTTTGTGCAAAATTTACCCTTAACAAGTTTCCAACTGTGTCCACGTGTTCTTGATGAACTCATTTTAAAATAACAGTCTCAATTCACTGAACTAATTCCCTTCATAATTTTAATCATGTCACCTCTTAATCTTCTTTTGCTTAAACTGAAAAGGCTCATCTCTTTTAATCTTTCTTCATCACCTAGCTCTGGAATCAGCCTAGTCACTCTTCTCTGGACCTTTTCTAGTGCTGCTATGCCCTTTTTGTAGCCTGGAGATCAAAACTGCGCACAGTAATCAAGATGATGCCTCACCAGTGCATTATAAAGGTTGAGCATAACCTCCTTGGACTTATACTCCACACATCGTGCTATATAACCTAACATTCTGTTAGCTTTCTTAATGGCTTCTGAACATGTTTGGGAAGTTGATAGTGTACAGTCCATTACAATTACTAAATCCTTCTCATAAGGTGTACTCTCAATTTTCAGACCTCCCATTGTGTATTCAAACCTAACATTTTTACTTCCTACTGTATGTGTAATACCTTATATTTATTGACATTAAATTTCATCTGCCACAAATCTGCCCAAGCCTGTTTGCTGTCCAGGTCCTTATATAATGATATAATGGATTCCAAATTATCTGCCAATCCATCAACCTTGGTATCATCTGCAAACTTAGCCAGCTTGTTACTTATATTCCTATCTAAATCATTTATATACTGTATATTAAGAATAGCAGTGGCCCTAGCGCCGACCCCTGTGGAACACAACTCTTAACATTCAGTCAATTCTGATAAGGTTCCTCACACCATTATCCTCTGCTTCCTGTGTCTGAGCCAATTATACACCCATCTACAAACATCACCCTGAACTCCCAATTCTTTTAGTTCAATGCCCAGCCTCTCATGTGGCACCTTATCAAATGCTTTCTGAAAGTCAAGACAAATAATATCATATGCTCCACTTTGATCATATCCTTTTGTTGCTTCTCATAGAATTCCAGCATGTTAGTAAAACATGACCTCCGTCTTCTGAACCCACACTGACTGTTCAGAAAAACTCCTGTATTTGCCATTTGCTGCTCAATCTTACCCTTAATAATTCCTTCCATTAATTTTCCTGTGATGCGCATTAAGCTTACTGGTCTATAGTTGCTTTGATCTGCCGGGTCACCCTTTTTATATAACAGGATAATATTTGGCATTTTCCAGTTGTTTGGAATCTCCCTAGTATGCAATGACTTCATAAAAATGTTTCAAGGGTTTATATATGTACTTGCTAGCCTCCTTAAGAACTCCTTAGTAGTCTTGCTGGGAGGTTATCCACTTCCTCACTTGTGAAGACCTCAGGAAAATGCAAGCTTAGAGCATTTGCTATTTCACTGTCTGTATCGTTTAATTCCCCTTTACTTTTCCAGGTACACATCACCTTCTCCTTGACTGTTCTTTTATTACTAAAATACTGAAAGAATCTCTTAGGGTCGTCTTTCGCCTCATCTGCTCTATTCCTCTTCAGCTGTGTTTTAGCCTCCCTAATATCCTTCTTAATGGTTGCCCTCATGTTCTCATACGTCCTACAATTCACTTTAGAGTTATAATTCTTATACACCTTATACAGTGTTTTTTCCTTTGCAGCTTCTTTTTGAACTCTGTGCAGTTTTTTTTAAAATTTCCTATTAATTCCAAATGTAGGTATGTACCTATCCTGCATTACATGTAGAACATTGTTAAACATGCTCTGATGCTCCTTGACTGTCGCCATACTTAAAAGCTTAAGTGGTGGAGTGGTGGCTCTGAGGCTAAGGATCTGTGCTGGTATCCTGAAGGTTGCTGGTTAAAATCCCCGTCACTGCCAAAAGAGATCGTACTCTGCTGGGCCCTTCAACTCTATGTTATACTCATCCCCATCTTTGTTATTTAGCCAGGTTTCCGTTATTGCTATAATATCATAATTATGCTCTACTACATACAACTCCAACTCACTTGCTTATTTTTGATACTTCTGGCATTAAGACAAACAATTTTTTAATATGTTGCTCCTTTTATATTTAAATGCTGGGTTAGAATTTAGATTACAACGCATTTTTATTCTTACACTATTGTTTGTTCCCCCATGTATAGTTCTAAACCTGGCCTGTCCTAAACTCCCTTCCCCCACATTCCCTCTGTTCCATCTGTTCCCAAACAAGTCCCAATAGCCCATAAATCTATACCCGTCTACCCTGTACCAAGATTTGAGCCACATGTTAAGTCTTCTAATTTCCTCAATCTTACCTGGAATGGCGCATGGCACTGGCAGAACTTGAGAGATTACCTTGTCAGTTCTGCTCCTCAGCCTGGCACCTAACTCTTTAAATTTGGATAGCAGAACTGACAGACTTCCCTTAATTATTTAATTTGTTCCAACATGGACAATGACAACTGGATCCACCCCCGCTCTGGCCAAGAGCTTATCCAGCTTTTCTGGAAGGTCTCCCTAGTGTGCACCTGGAAGGCAACACACTGTCTCAGGAGCAAACCTGTGCTTCAATCCCCCTATTAATTAAGCCCCCAACTTTCACTACTCCTCTATTTTTGGGGTGGCCTGTTGGGGCTCCTCATCCCTACCTACCTCCTCAGAATCACCAGAGACACTGTCCACCTTCTCAAGAACCTGAAAACGATTTGACACTTCCAAATCTGTTAGTTATTAACTATAGATTGCTACGACATGGTTATTTATTTACAGATGTTGATATCAGTTATTGCTGCTTTCTGCCCTGCCTCTTTGACACTAGTTCAAATACAAATAACAAGAACAAGTACTGTAACAAGTAACAACAAGCTACTTTTGCTCCCGTGTGAACGAAAAAAAGCAAAAAACACTTCTAAAGGGAAAAAAGAGGAAAAAAGCTTTAAACATCCCCTACAGTTCCTTAGTGGCAACCAAAGCAATAGTTTATAGGAACAAAATGTATTTATAATTAAGTCTCACACCACAGAAAACACAAAAACTCTCAGCTGCCTCTCTCGTTTGCAAAGTTTACATCAGCATATGCAAAGTTGACGTCCACACATTTAGTTGCAGTTCCTAAGATGAAATATATAGAAAAATACTTTACCATTTTGCAACTGTTCCAAGAAATAAAAATATTTATTAAAGTCTTCACTATATTCTTAAATGGTCTTGAGGCTTGTGGAACGTAGGGCTTCTTGTTCCTGTCTACCAGGTTACTGTCACTCAAGCATTTATCTCCACCAATCTGAATAGCAATCTAACAGCTGCAGTATACTATTTTAAAATGAATTGACAATATATTACATTGGAAATGCTCAGACGGATAAGTACACTGCAGTGCAAGATATTCGTACTGATTAATAGGTTCCTAATAGTTTAAGATCAGTTTAGCACATTGTCAGCGCAGATTGCCGTCTGTAAACATGCCACCTGGAATTTCTAGCCATAGACATTTAACTTTGTTGTGTGACTACATGATGTCTTTATGGGCACCTTCTATACTTTCTTAATGTTCATAGTGGGCAGTCTGTACTAGCAGACTTAGACAAACTGGAGAGAGGTCCCCATAGGTGTCCAGAGTGGATGCCTCTTCAGCAACATAAACAGCAACCCTCTGTCTCTGTGTACATTCTGCAGAATTTACAGAGTGTGCACCACTTCGCTTTCATAAACGAAGCAACTCAGGTCACTGCGTACAGACAGTAATATCAGACTTTGAGAACTGCAGCGGAGTCCCTCTCAGTGTATGGAGTGAGTACCTCTTCAGTTACATAAGCAGCACCCCTCTATGTACATACGGTACACTTTAAGGAACATGTACTCTTTAACTGCTGGACGACTGCACATGATGCCAAAATCTAAATCCATCACTGCTCCTGACAATAAAGGGTTATGGTGCTTCTGTATCTGTGGAGTATTCTCTAATATGGTTAAGAGGTTAAGGTAAATTCCAATAAATGCTAAAGCAATTCTCAGAAATGCCTTTTACCTTATAATGAAGTGTTTCTGATGGTAGTCGAATCTTCCAGAATAGCAGTGTTCCCATTCATACATTATGAATTATCAGTAAAACTTACACCAGCCTTATCATTAAATCTCAAACCAGTTACATGTTACTTGCAACAGTTACTTGAGATTACACCTCAACCATCATCATCATCATCAAAGCATCAAAGAACCAAATGGTGAAATTTCATGTGGAGGAATGGTGTTCCAGAGACATGTAGGATCATTGTTAAAGTGCACTGAACTTGTTTTGAAAGTTAGACTGGGAATATACTTAACGTTACACGATGTGTGCGATTGCATATGCTGCCGCTACACAAGTAGTGTACTGTCTATACTTCTGCTCGTATTTTAAATAAATCTGAAGGATTCCACCAGGTGGCAGTGTGAGCAGTCATCACAGTGAGAAAGCAAAGTCCAATTTCGCTATGTTGTGAGTTGAGGGAAGAAAGATGTTAAAAATAAAAATTCTTTGCATTTTGATGCTGTTGTGAAGGTGGAAAAAAAATTTTGACAACAGCAACACAGAACATGGTACGTGAGACATTTAAATATATTGAGTCATTACAATGGAGAATATGCAACACTTGTATTACCTTGAATACATTCACATGTCAGAATTTATACAATTATACAATACAATTTATTTTTGTATAGCCCAAAATCACACAAGAAGTGCCGCAATGGGCTTTAACAGGCCCTGCCTCTTGACAGCTCCCCAGCCTTGACTCTCTAAGAAGGCAGGGAAAAACTCCCAAAAAAATCTAGTAGGGAGAAAATGGAAGAAACCTTGGGAAAGGCAGTTCAAAAAGAGACCCCTTTCCAGGTAGGTTGGACGAGCAGTGGGTGTCAAAAAGAAGGGGGTCAATACAATACAATACAATATAATACACAGAACAGAACAAATCCTCAATACAGTATAAAAAATGTACAAGTATGGAGCAGAATTTAACAGTAGATGATATCACATAGCCCTGTGGTGGGCTGGCGCCCTGCCCGGGGTTTGTTTCCTGCCTTGTGCCCTGTGTTGGCTGGGATTGGCTCCAGCTGACCCTCGTGACCCTGTAGTTAGGATATAGCGGGTTGGATAATGGATGGATGGATGGATGATATCACATAATATGATTTTAATTTGTTTAGAGTCCTGGCAGACCATTCCACAAGCAGGCAGACCATTCCACATTTAAATTTGATGATTTGCTTCAACGCATCAAACCATTCATCAAACATCGAAGCACGCAGTTTCATCCTGTTGGAGTGGCATTGCAGCTTGCCATCACATGTAAACATTGTCCTCACAGGTGGCGCAGTGGTAGTGCTGCTGCTTTGCAGTAAGGAGACTGTGGAAGATTGTGGGTTCTGTTCCTGGTTCCTCCCTGTGTGGATAGCGCTTTGAGTACTGAGAAAAGCGCTATATAAATGTAATGAATTATTATTATTATTAAACATTGATAAAACTGATAGTAATCAACAATGCTGAATTCACATACCAAAACTTGAACACATACGCCACCCATGTTTTTTCTGGTACTGCAACTTGTGCATAGATTTCATAGCATTAATTTCTGATGACGTGCTCAGAAGACACGTCTAAAGAATGCTAGTAATGCGTGGCAGCAATGATGCATGCACATAAGCATTCTGAGCGTGAAATTTAAACCGGCCCTTAGAGGAAAGTTGGTCAATCACTATGTCAATGCATATTTTTGTTTCCATTGTTTTGTCAGATTCATAAACTGTATACATTGTGGTAACTGAATAAATAATGTGAAGAGTAACGTGAAGAAAACAGGATTGTAGGAAAGAAAATATTTCATAGAGTAGGACCTACGGAGGCTATAGAAGGAAAGGGAAGCGTGAAATAAAAAGAAAGATGTACACCTCGTGCCAGTGTAGAAAAAAGGGTTGTATGTTCCTAGATTCCTGAAAGAGCTGGACACAGGGGCATGCAGAAACATAACAAAAGTTATAAGCACAGCTATACAAAAAAGTAAATGTTAGCAGTCCCATTTCACAAATCAGATGTCACATGATGTGTCTTAAATGGCAAGTTTGGTAAGCACTAATAAATATGGCAAAATATTTTAACTAATTTATAAATGAAAAAAGGAACACAAATTAATTTACATCCTACTTTTTTGATACTTGATGTCCAATTTTAAAGAGAATTTTTTGTATTACAGGTAACATTCCACTTAAATCATAACTGAAAAAGATGGCATTTTAGTAATATACTTTATTTTATGATGATATTACATTTCAAAGTACTTTCTCCCAAGATGAAAAGAGAATTAGATTTTTTACTGAGGGGACAGCTGCTAAAGTCATCTAAAAGCAAGTTGATGTAGGAAACATTCCTATTTAACATTTTTGTCACTTGAAACTGGATGATCTTGGGAACAAGAGCTGGCAATGTGTAAAGTCCTGGAAGCAAGATATTTATTTTTCTTAAAATAAAACACTATTCAGGCTGGGAATGTTAAGAATCTAGTTAGGAAAAATATTCTTGAGGCTGATGCTATTTTTTTATTTTAGGGTAAACATAATATTTTCAGAAAACTGCAGAAATATGGAATTTTGAGATTGATAGCGGACATCTCTTAGACTCTCTCAAAAAGACTTACGCGATTACTTTATAATTTGAAGCAATTTATGTTTTACATGGGAATATTACTGCCACATGACCATAGATATATTCTGAATGAATATAAAAATAAGATAAATAGTGAGGTCCAAAGACAATGCCATGTTTAATGTTGATATTTTTCTTGTTCAATAATACACACTTCGAGCATCCACTACTGCAAGATACTTTTAAATGTCCCAGTGAGCCTGTTTCTTCCAGGCCTGGAACTACTGATCTATGCAGAGAGACAAACATGCCACATTTCTAGCACCCCCCTTTTTTATCACCCTTACCTGTGCTTCCAAAATTCAGATCCATCCTATGGGCTTTATAAACATTTGTTTGATCGAGAAATTCACAATTTATGCACTAAAAGTTGTAAAAGTGTGTCCAATCTGACAATTCCTCCTTTTCGACATTCTCACGGCAACACAGACAGAACCATTTTGTATACTGAATCAACTGTACAAAAGAAAACAAAAACCAGCTTAGATGAATATTCTGAGTATTAGATTACTGGGTGAATATTGTGAAGGATGCAAAACACACATGAATGGATGTATAGTTTCCAGAAAAATAATTATTTGGAATTATTAGAATATAATACCTTTAAAAGGTGTGTTAAAATTACTTTACCTCCTGTACTTTAATGAATTACTTTTTAGAATATTTTAAATTGAATATTTTTTTTTTTTTAAATATGTCTAAACAAAAAAACAAAAAAAAAGAATGAATGAGCCCAGTTGTTAAGGACTTTGGTATTCAAGATATAAGTAATAAATATAACAATAGTAATGTAAATATATACAGTACATAATATATCATTCAAAGTAGCTGTCAACAGTACAGCATTTTATGTAACTGAGTGACTTAGTTATGGACCATGGGGAATGTGTTTTTGGACCTATTTTCTATTATTATTTGTTTTGCATTTCTTAACAATTGTTCCAGTTTGTGGTTTTTTATTTTTTTTTGGATGGTCACTGAAAATTTTGTGACTGCATTCTCATTGCCATTTTGTTTATGGTTGCTATCCCAGTTGCCAATCACAATACAGAGATATCATATGACATTTTGAGTCTACACTCCCAGCCTATATAAGATGGTGGAACTCTGCTTCTGGCATACAAATATTGTATTCATAACAAAAAAATTTGTAATGTTAATTGAGGTAAAATGAAAATCAAATTAGTGTTAGAATCTTCTGGTGTTGAACTTTTTTTTGCTGACTGTAGTTTTGATTGTTGCCACCCTGGACTGTCACCTCGATGTGGTGGTGGGGCTTATACACCTTACTGATGCCCACAGCTAGTTTGTCTGGAGCTTTGTGCTGCTCGTAGGATCTCCCTTAGCATACAGGTTTTGGCCGAGAGGTCACAGAAGGATTGTGCTGAATGAACTGAACAATTTATAATGACTCCCATGAAGGTACATAATGAAGAACAGTGCTCTCTGCCCTGGATAGGGTTACCAGGACCCACTTCTGGAGCCAGACCTGGGAGTTGTGTTCACTGGTGATCAATGAGTGGTTGGGTAACCCACATAACTCAGCCTGGCTCAGCCCAATTTGGAGTTTTGGTGGGCTCACCACCTGCAAGATGAACATTGAGGGACAGGTGCAATGCCAGTTTAGTTATGCGCATAGGCGGGAAAGACCTAGACTGACTAGATCCTGGGAATGGAGAATAGCTTTGGGAACTTGGAACATTAACTGTCTTGTGGGAAAGGAGCCGAAACTGGTGATGAAACCTGAAAGGTACTAGCAAGATATAGTTAGCATCACCTTCACACATAGCAAGTGTTCTGGAAGCATTCTTTTGGCCTTTTAACCCTATTTTATTCTGAGACTTGAGTATTGCCTTACCTTTCTAAATGACATTTCCTTGTCACTCCTATCTGCCTGTCGTTCTACCAATCTCATTCTTAACACTATCCAGGTATCCATTTCCTGCACACACCTAATCCATTTTATGTTTCTAGACAGCATCATGTATTAAATAGGAATCAGTTCTGGATTAAGTACCACTCCAATGACCCATACATTCAAAAACTTAACATCCATACTCACTCACTCATTCACACCTGAACAGGGTGGAGTAGTCAGTTGACCAAGCATGCATATCCTTGGAACAAGGCAGAAAAACTGGAGTAACCCTGTTCAGTAATATTATGTTCACCTCTTTTGTAAGTCGCTTTGGATAAAAGTGTCTGCTAATCAAATAAATGTATGTGTACATGAGGACTAAATCAGCCAGACATGAGAATATGCAAACTATACTCAAAGAACAACTAGGACAGGCTTAAACCCAAAATCTTGGAGATGTGGGCAGCAAGGCTTCTGTGGTGCCTATGCATTCTATGTAAACACATCCTAATACAGTATGCAGTAACACCTGGAACTCTGGGGGAGGCAAAGGCATATCAAATATAAAATGCGGAGAAATTGGAAACCATTATGAAAACTCTAAAGTAAATCCTGGTACTTTTTTATTACAATTGTTTTATCCATCCAGCCATCCATTATCCAACCCGCTATATCCTAACTACAGGGTCACGGGGGTCTGCTGGAGCCAATCCCAGCCAACGCAGGGCGCAAGGCAGGAAACAAACCCTGGGCAGGGCGCCAGCCCACCGCTGTATTGTTTTATTATAGCTAAATATTATATTTTAAGTACTTGTCACTTTCTTGCTTTAATATAACAAAGCCACAGGCTAACTTTATTTGATGTTGCACTTACCAAAAACAGGAAGAGCATTTGCTGATTGGAAATACAAAGTTTAATATAGAAATTGATATTAACAAAACACTAAGAAAACACTTTTAAGGGTGGGTGAATTTATTAAGCCCCCTCTAGGATGCTGTTAACTTCCTTCACTTCTATTCCAGAGAAGTAAAATTGCAGGCACTCTTGAGACATTATTTATTAAAATGCCATTTATTTTAGTAAAATTCTATTTTAATAAACCTTACACGTCATGTTGGGTTATTTTGTCATGGCACTTAGTGACTGTCAGAATACTCTATGCGTGTATGTAAAGTATTCTTTGATAAACAAAGAAATGGTTTGCAGTAATCCATGCAAATGATACTTTAAACAAGACCAGTGATTGCGAGATATTTTAAATAATAGCATAAATGAATTGCTTGCTGTAATATCTCAAGAGTTATTATTACTGGAAAAAAGTAATACATCTGATTTTTATATTTAAGCCTGCCTGAGTTCACAAAAGACAGCAGCACTCTCTTTCAGCTTTTCTCTGTGGAACACTTCATAAGCCTTTAAAACCATTCTTTTTGTATTCATTTCAGTAGAATCAGCCACTAATCTGATGCACATGGCTTAGTTAGTGATGTTAAAAAACCCTAAAAGTGGTTTTATTTTTAATCCAATCTGCAACACTTCAGACAGAGACAATACAGCTATTGATGTTTCAGTAACACAAAATTTACCTGCATCATTATTTGAATTTAAAATAAAAGGCAACATACAACATCAGAAAGTCAAATATATTTTTAACAGCTACTTTATCACTTTTGTAAGAAAAATTACCAAAAAGCCACTAAAGATTTTTTGAGTAAATTAATAAATATTGTAACATCTCCAGCAGTTGTGGGGACTGGAAGACATAGTGAAATGGAGTCCAGGGAACTTCAGGTGGGGGAATGGGACATGTCTCTAGATGTCTGAGTGACAAGGGATCACTGCTGGTAAACTGGTCCTAAAAAGAACAGAACAAGTGTGTGCTAGGAAAATGTTTTGGTGGGGCACGTTAAAAGTTGGACAAAAGATAAGACAAAGACAAGTTTGATTATTGTTTTGTAGGTGCAACCATGATACATGCAACGGGTGATGGTAAAACATGATTTGTCAAAGTATCATAAATCACTGCTAAATGAAACATTTTGTACTTTGTGAGATCTTCTTAATATATTTGAACACAGCTAAACATTAATAAACCATATGAGTACTTGTCTAAAAGTCCAGTTAAAATGCAAAACAATGATTCTGAGTTCTGTTTATGCATGTCAAAACAATACTTAATGCAGGTATCTCTAAACTAGATGACATTTTATCTGACCAGAATGTCACAGGTTTGTGGTCAGGTCACACTTATAGGTAATGTAACCTAAACACAGTTAAAATATCCCACTACACCACCCAGTTTTATAAAGAATCTGGGAAAACTCTTGAAACTTAAAGATAATAGCATGCAGGTTTCTTTAAATTGGGCGGTGAGTAAACACACAATGAAGGACACAGCAGAAATTTCAAGAGAAAAAATGGTAACTTGCATTACACGAGACAATATAAAATACACCAAGAAGATAAAAGTAGATAATAGTTTAAAAATATCAGAAGCAAACTCCTTTTAAAAAGAGATTACGGAGTCCACACTCTTATAGTCCATTAAAACATAAGAGTGGAGGATTTAACCTTTGGTGCTGTGAAGTCCAAGTTGCACGCTGTGTTAACACAACGATTACTAGCTGTCTCAATGAAACATTCTGTTCGCCAAATGCTTGCTTCCCAACAGAAGTCTTGCTTCTTGTCCGCCGGCTTTGCTCTTTCTTCTCGTGAATCATCCCTCCCTCACTGGACCCAGCGTCTCTCTGGTGAAACTGTCTTTTCCTCCTCGGAGGTAAGTATCACTGTCTGTGTGACTTGTGTCTTGGTAGCCACGTCCCCTTGTCTGCCTCCGAGTCCCTGCACTCAGTGTGAGTGATCTTGACAGTGCTGTCAGTGGACTTTCTCTCTTCTACACCATCTGCCGTCTCACATTATCTTTTAGATTTGCTCTGTCTCTTCTGCTCACACTCTTTGATCGAACACAAGCCTTACATTATACAGTACATAAACTTTGTATCTGCTATAGGAAGCAACTGTTAGCAATTGTTATAAGGCAAAATTATTATTTCATCAAAAGGTGAAAGGGGAACATCACATGCTGTACATTTGTGGCCATTAACAAACTGAGCAGCGGTCCTCTCAGATTTCTCTCAAAATCTCATGCAGAGTGTGACATAGAGAGAGAGAGAGAGAGAGAGAGAGAGAGAGAGGTACTTAAGTCACTTTATGGATGTAATGTTTATAGTCATATCAAAGTTATTCCTCTGGCTTTAATATACTTAGTTGTAATCAGGGCTGGCACCAACATTAAGGCGAAATAGGCATTCACCTAGGGCGCAGATCATAGTGGGGGGTGCCAGCCACAAAGGTTAGCTACTGAACAGTTGGTTGACACACCAATAAGTTTGGCCTAGGGCGCAAAATAACCTAGAACCGGCACTGCTTGTAATTCGTCAGTGATTCAAATCAATGTGCATAAACTCAACTGTTCATTCTCTTTTCTGAAACATACTACATATTTATATCATGAATGATGTCCAAACTACAGGTCTCCATAACTTCGACTCACTTTTAGAATTGCTACTCACTTTATTTCACACAGGCTCACATTTCTGCTTCAAGCTTTTAGAAGAGCTGCTCATGAATATTGCAAGGTGCATGTTTCCTCAATCAGTGTCTGTCGAAGAAACCTAGCTACACAGTTGAAACTGCAAAAAAAAATTGTCCGACTGACAAAACTTAATGTGCAAAAGTACAAATCAAAGAAATTAAATTGCTATAAATAAATAAGTCCAGTTAATAGAGCCATGCCTTATAATAACAATCAGAAGAGATCTCAATCTTCTTATATCTCATGGATTCCTTTTATAGGAAAATGGCTGCTATGATTTGGCACAGACACACCCACTACCTAATGTGGCCAAACCTTTTTCTGACATTATGATATGGCACCCGTCTTGGATCGTGGAAACAATGGTAGATTGTCAAAAATCATAACTAATAATATTTTTAAAAAAATCAGAAAAAGAAACTCTCAATCAGTTGACAAGCTATCAGTTCACCAACTCAGAAAACTAAAAAAAAGCAAAGCACACATCCACCAAAAATGAGAATTGGTCGTCCTCTCCCTCTGGCTCCTGGAGTAGTGGCTGCACGCTCCTTTTATGTGATCCCCAGGAGTGCTTCTGGTGTCCCATAGGACTGGTCCAGAATCACGTCTGGTTTAGATGGGAGCCCGATGATGAAGGGCTCAGTAGACCTTGCAGCATCCCCTGGTGGCACCCACAGGAGCCAACAGGGCTATATGAAACTCCAACTCCCATAAAGCCCTGTAGGAGTCCATGGTACTACAGGAACCCAGCCAGGCTGCTCTATAAAATTCTGGGGGAGATAATGATCTGAGCACGCTCTCTCCCCTAGTCCTTAAATTGCAGAGGCAACCTGGCTGGGAAAGAGCCCCAGACATCTGCCACAGTGTATTTAACATACTACTTTACTATCATGAAACTCCCATTAAGAGTTAATGGCTTCAACAATATTATCAGAATAAAGATTTTCTTAATTATTGATGCTATTATTCAAAACTATCATTTTTTCAACTTTAAAAATACTACAAACTGAGTTGCCAAAATTGTAGGTTGTTTAAATTGCATAAATATATCATCCTTGTGTCAAATTAATTTGCATAAAGCTGCTGAACAATGAAAAAATGATATTTTTCTATGGTTCAAAAATTAAAGACAGGTAAAATACTGAGAAAAAACAGGAAAAATACTGAGGTAATGACTGTTTTATTTAGACCTCATTAGTTACTGCAGATGTTTAAACACATAATGATCTAAACAGTGGACAAATACATCACAGCTGCATGCAGATCAACAAATAATCACTTTTTTTATCATGAAATTGCAATCTGTGTGATATTTTTCCTCATCTCCTAAGCTTTTATCGATAGCTGTCACATCCAACTCAACTGAATCAATTTTTGAATTGATCCTGTGGAAATGTGTGCATTGTTCATACATCATGAGTCAGACAGTATGAAAATATAAATATTTTTAAGGTAAAAAACATCTGAGTTCTGAAGCATTTTAGTTTTGGACAGGAAGATAAATAAAGAAGACAACACATTATACTAAAAGCAATGACAAGTTCCTATCACTTGCCTCAACAATACCATATGGATGAACCTGAATGGACTTGCTTTATTCACCTGGTTCTTTATCACCAGATGTGAGAGGCTATTTAAATAAAATAGTTCATAATGAGACTATTCCCATAGTATTATGAAGAAGTACACAATAAAAACAAGTGCAGAAGAAATGTGCTGTTAGAATGAAAATCCTACAATGCCACAAACGGAGAAAAAAAATAAAACATTTTTACAGACCATTCTCCCAACTTGAATATGGGAAAAAAACAAATTTGTGACACGCACCTGTCTTAGTGTTGTAATCTAAGTTTTGGGATTCCTTTTTATACATTTTTATGGATTTTTGAACTATTTGTGCACACCTTAATATATTTTTTCATTATGGCAGTGATGGCAGCATGACACTAACTAGTTGTTTGTTTTTCTTGTTGGCACCACTATTTTGTTCTAGTTTTACACAGCCAAAACCATATTATTTATGGTGAACTTAGAAGACAACACAAATGTCTTTTGTAATGTAGTTAGTGGAAAACAAATCTACAGTAGATACTTTTTTTTTGTTTTTTGCTTGCTCAGCATCAACTTCAGTTTTTGTTTCTGTGTATTATGCTTTGATAGTTGGTACTTTTGACTTCTCTGAGGTTTTCTAAACCTTTTTTCTGTCCCTGACCTCATCTGTGCTTTGTTCTGGCACTTCTAAGAAGACATGAGTGCTAGGATTCTTACGTTTTTTTGTTCACTATAATATCGATTCATGTTCCTGGATTGTCAGTTCATGTTCCCCTGCCTCTTTGACTTTGGGTATTATCCTGTTTTGTGCCATCCTCCTAATAACACATGATTGCTTGGATACCTGAAGACAATACTTGATGCACCTACACCTAAAAAAAACTGTACCAATGTCTTTTAATGTCTTAGAACTTGAGCAGTTAACTTTTCGTTAAGAGCAACGTTTCAATTGCCTGTTGTGAGTCTTCTGTCAATACCAAACTTATTACTTGATACTGTATTTTAATAATGTTAGCTATTGGAGCAATTAAAGAATTAAAGGTCTCTATAAAATGCCTATAATACTCTAAAAATCCAACAAAACATCATAACTGTTTTACTCCTTCATGTGGCTTCCAATTCAAAATTACTGCTACCTTAGCAAAATTCATTATAAACCCCATGCATACAGGAGCCAGAAACAACACTATATCTCAACAGAATTCACTGTTTTCTAGTTTAACATATTAATAATTATTATTTGCAATCTGTTCTTCTTCAAAGACATGTTATATGTAGGCATAAACATCTTTAGAGAAAATTAAAACACCATTAATGTATTATGTTTCAGCCAGGGTTCCCCCACCCCCCCTAGCTGAGGTTGAAATCCTTATTTTATGTCCTTTTTGTTAATTTTTGTTATTTATTTATATTTATATTTATCTTACTATTTATCTTACTTTTATTTGTATTTTTCCTTGTTTTTGTTCTCTAAGTTTTTGTTATGTGTCTTGCGTTTTGTGGGTTGTTCTCCAAGAGGTGGGACCACCTGCAAATCACCGCCTTGCACTCCCCTCACTTCAACAAAGGTGAGAGATTCCCACAGGTTCTGATGGTTCATCTTGAAAGCACCAGGGTGACAGTGAGCTTACTTGTGTTTTTGATGCACATGTGCTTCTGTGATTTTTTTGACATTCTGTTCTGTTTTTGACCATTGCCTGGATTACTGTATTGGGATGTGCTTTTTGGAATTGTATTTTGCAGACATTGCATGCCTTTTGTGCTCTTCTGAGCTTCACAGTGTAACAGAGTCTTTTGTGAAATAAATCATATATTTTACAAAAATCCTGCATGCCAAGGTTTGTTGGTAAATCTCCCCCTAGTGGGCATTTCTGGAAGTGTTATTGGTACTCTTTAGTATTTTGGGACTCTCAGTTCATAACATAATGTAACCCAATGTATGATTTCCTAACATATTGCAAAAGAGAGCCATTGATGTATAGAATAAGTTACCAAGTATTGTCATAGACAGTAGGACTTTAGGAACTTTCAAAACTAGACTTGATTTTCTTTTAGAAGGACGAGCTTTGTTGGGCTGAATGGCCTGTTCTTGTCTAGATTGTTCTAATGTTCTAAAAAAATTTAATTTACATATTATTGCAAAACAGTGGGTGCATTTTCTAAACCATATGGCATACACTATATTTATATAGTTTATTCATGGTATTGAATGTAATTTTCCACTCATTAGTCTCTCTTATCCGTATTAGGTTATAAACATTTTGTAAATTGGATTTAGTGAATATAGTAGACCCTGTGCGCTGATTCAGAAGTGAAGAGATAAGAGGACGTATATAGTTTTTTTTTGACCCTACATAATCCTCTGTTATCAGTGTAAGGATGTACTCTTTATCCTTTTTTTAACAAAAAAGAAGCCTTCCCTGATCAGACTATTAATGAGATGTATGAATTCATTTTTTTAATGTCTTTTATGTTAGATTCCATTGTTTAGATGTACATTTTGCCTTTAGGAAGAGGAGCACAATAAAATAAAAGAAGCGGGCAGTCATACTGCAGAGGCAGTATTTTTCTTTACTAAATACATATATCAAATTCAGATCCTCCTTAGGAAAATGGTAATATGATTGCACAGAGTGAAATGGGATTAACCTGAGTTAAGCAATTAAATTTGCTCCATTGAGAAATGTCTTTTGTATACCGGTGTATTGTGGGAATATGTACTGTAGCTGCAGCCAGAAGAACCCTAACCTATTTGAGAAATGGGCAAATTATTTACAAAAATGTTTACTTTTTCCTCATGTAGTGCCCGAATCTGAATTTTAATAAGCAGGGTAATAAACTCCAAAATGCCATAACTAGCTGCCATAACCTGTGGCTTGATTTTTAACAGGATTAATAAGGCAGTACCTATAAGTTGTTGGATGCTCTTAAATCTTTTTCTGCCCACAACTACCTTTCTTCTTTTATAACTGGGACAGTCACAGAATTCCTTGAGGGGGACCATAACCTGAAAACCATCTTACCCGATTGTTTCCAAATGTGAAGTGTGGTCGAAATTTAACATCTTATTAAAGAAAGAAACGTTCTCTAACAGGACAATTCAGTAATCAGGCAGGAGAAAAGCTGATCTTTGAATTACTCCTCAGCAAAATGCCTTGGAGGGAGCATTCTTCAAAGTAGTCTGTTAAAACATGGTCAGAATGATCAGAGAAAACAAAGAATACAGGTTCATTTTCTAAACTACTTCATTTACATACAGTGTCAATCAATGGTTTTCATCCAAATGATTGATATAAAATAAACATCTATTATATTGTATTCTGGTTCTTTTTATACCTTTTGAGATAAGCCACCACCCTTGAAATTTCTGTGCATATAACAACTGTCCATTCTAATTTATAGAACATTTGCTGATTTCTTATTCATGTCTTAGTCATCCTTCAGTACATTTTGTATATTACATCAACCTTTCTTCTGGTACATTCTTTATTTACTTGACCATCTCAGTATTTTTGCTAAACCAATTCTTATATTTCAGTGTACATTTTGTTGTTCACTTGACCTTTATCTAGTTTCCCATATTAACCCTTCATACCATTATTTAAAGATGGATGCTATGTTACCCTAAAATTATTCTTCCACAGAGGGAGTCACATCCCAGTCACCCACAGCAAATCCATCTGTAGCAGAACCTTGTAAATCATTCCTTTAAGTGCCTTACGTTTTACTTTCAGTCCTATACCCAACCTTAAGCATTCTAATTTTAATTATCAGACGTATCACATAATCAAACACTGAACCAAACAAGCATGGAACAAGACTGTTGAGTTGTTGGTGCTTCTTTTGCTGTTCAGCCACAATTCTATCACATCTTACATTTAATTCTTCCATTCATGGTTTCTAAATAATTAAAGTCCAAGTTGCTGCCATGACTGCATAGTGTGGCTATAGTATAAATGTTTAATCAGACCCAGGAGATGAAAGATCATCATTTGAAAGACAAAATTAACCTTTTAAACAAATCCACAGACTTGCACCAAAAACAGTAGTAAAGAAAATAGAGCAAGAGAATCAGAACTCAGAATCAGTTCACAAAATTAAAGCTGAAACAAAAGGCATGTCATAGTAGATAACAAACAGGATTGTATCTAGTCCATCAAGAAGGACATTCACAAACCAACGGCAAGCATTTTGATTGCAAATCCACAAACCTGAACAACTAGAAAGTCCAAGAACTTGGAAAACCTTTTCTCCATGGCAATAATGATATCATGCTTTGTACATTCCTAGTCGTCTTTTCCAGCAACAACTTGGCAATAGACAAGAGAAAACAAAATAACATCGCAGGAGAACATACTTAATAAAATAAAAACATCCCAACCTTCTGAAACCATCTACAAGTTATTTTAAAAAAAGATAAATGAGTAAAAAAATAAAATCCATGTAAGATCATGGCAGGCTATGCAGTACAATAACATGTTCAACTGGCTGTAGAATTAGGAATATATATATTAGATTATGTAATTCAGCCAAGGATTTGGCAGGCTAGTTTGAATTTTTAGATAAAGAAGGATTATTATTTGGCTCTATGACTTGTATGGCTAATATTAACTAGTCCACTAATTCAGTTATTTAAGCAAGACCTGTAGATTATTTTACCTGTAACCAAAATGAAAGTGACAAAAATAATTTTTTTTTGCCTGGAATAGAAAGTAGGGTGGTAGGGGTAGGGTGGGTAGGGTAGGGTGGTAAATATAGTCTGTGCCGTAAGATGGCTGCACCGACGAGAGCTCCGAGTCATCTCAGCAAAAAGTTATTATTTATTTTCTTACTACTCACTGTCTTTGTGCGTACTACTTTATCACACTTTCAGTATGACCGGCAAACACTATTGGAATTACGTTCATCAGCCAATTCGCATTTTACAACAGTTTTTGATATCACGGACACTGTACTACCAGGAGTCTTTTGCTTACTCGCGCGACACTGAAGGAAAACAAAGAGGGGGAAACACGCCGGAGTTCTGTGCCGAACCCGACAGAGAAACAACAAGCCTCCTCTGCCTAGCATCCTGCTCGCTAACGTTCAGTCTCTGGACAACAAATTAGATGAGCTGCGCGCACGGATAAAGCACCAGAAAGACATCACGAACTGCTGCGTTTTGGCATTCACAGAGACGTGGTTGGAGCCCAGCGTACCTGACTGCGCAGTCACACCAGACAGGTTCACAGTTTATCGGGGAAACAGAACGAAGGACTCAGGCAAGTCAAGGGGAGGGGGTTTGTGCTTTATGGTTAACTCTTCTTGGGCTACGGATGTGTGTGTCTTAAAAACGCACTGCTCACCGGTTCTCAAGCTGCTGACCATTAAAATTAGACCCTTTTACCTCCAGAGGGAGTTCAGTTCAGTTCTCCTTTCAGTTGTTTACATCCCCCCACAAGCTGATAAAGCTTCGGCTATGGATGAACTGTATGATGTTATCAGTGGACTAGAGAATGCTAACTCAGAAGCAGCATTTATTGTGTTGGGAGACTTTAACAGAGCAAACATGAAGAAAGTTCTCCCTAAATACTATCAGCACATCTCTCCCCCCATAAGAGGTGATCAAACACTGGATCATTGTTACACCTTATTCAAGGACTCCTACAAACCCCTCTCTTGACCAGCTTTTGGAAAAGCAGACCATTACTCTATATTGCTGCTGCCCGCATATAAACAAAGACTTAAACAGGAAAAA
This sequence comes from Erpetoichthys calabaricus, assembly GCF_900747795.2. Classification (NCBI taxonomy): domain Eukaryota; kingdom Metazoa; phylum Chordata; class Cladistia; order Polypteriformes; family Polypteridae; genus Erpetoichthys; species Erpetoichthys calabaricus. The sequence continues at coordinate 214,385,684 of NC_041397.2, read as the reverse complement.
CCAGTTTACAGGGACATCTACAAATGGGACAGTGAAGCTGAGGGGGTCTTACAGGACTGCTTTGAAACAACTGATTGGCAGATGTTTGAGGATGCAGCTGATGGCAACATCAATAAATTCACAGACTCTGTCACAGGATATATCAGCAAGTGCATTGACGATGTTGTCACTAAAACCACCGTTTGCATATATCCTAACCAGAATCCCTGGGTAAATGGGGAGATTCGGGCTAAGCTCAAGGCGCGGACCTCTGCCTTTGGCTCAGGGGACTCTGATGCATACAAAGCAGCCAGATACGACCTCCGGAGGTCCATCAAGAAGGCCAAACGGGACTACAGGGACAAAGTGGAGTCAAGCTACCACAGCTCTGACACCAAGCGCCTGTGGAATGGACTGTGCTGCATCATTGACTATAAAAAGAAAAACACAGTCAGTGTTCAGCCCACTGCATCTCTTGCAGACGAGCTCAACACTTTCTATGCTCGTTTTGATGCAGCCAACAAAGAACAGGTGCTATATCCTCAAGGGGGCAGTGAGTCTGTCACTCTGATCCTTGAAACGTCTGACATGAGAAGGTCCTTCAACAAGGTCAATCCTCGCAAAGCTCCGGGACCATATGGCATCCCAGGCCGTGCCCTCAGGGCGTGTGCTAACCAGCTAGCAGGTGTGTTCACCAACATCTTCAATCTCTCCCCAAGGCAGATGATGGTCCCCACTTCCTTCAAGGCATCCACCATCATTCCTGTCCCAAAGAAACTGGTGGTCTCCTGTCTGAATGACTATCGCCCGGTTGCACTGACATCGGTCATTATGAAGTGCTTCGAGCAACTGGTCAAAGGTTACATCTGCTCCTCCCTCCCCGACACGCTGGATCCTCTCCAATTTGTTTACAGAGCAAACAGATCTACAGAGGATGCCATTGCGCTAACAATAAACACTGCCCTCACCCACCTGGAAAGAGGAAATACATATGTAAGAATGCTGTTCATAGATTACAGCTCGGCATTCAACACCATCATCCACTCAAAACTCATCTTGAAGCTTGACGACCTTGGGACGACCATCTACAGATGGATTTTCTCTTTCCTCACAAACAGGCCCCAGGTGGTGAGAGTCAGCAAACACATGTCCTCATCACTCATTTTAAACACAGGAGCGCCGCAGGGCTGTGTGCTTAGCCCCCTCTTGTATTCCTTGTTCACCCACAACTGTGTTGCAAAACACGGCACAAACACCATCATCAAGTTTGCAGACAACACAACCATCATAGGCCTTATCACTGACAACGATGAGACGGCCTACAGGGAGGAAGTGCTGGCATTGAGTAATTGGTGCCTGGATAACAACTTGTCTCTTAACGTCAGCAAAACCAAGGCAGATGATCGTGGACTATCGGAAACAGCAAGGCGGAGAACACCAGGCCATCTACATCAGCGTCGTAGAAGTTGAAAGGGTTAACAGCTTCAAGTTCCTCGGAGTAAACATCACCGAGGATCTCTCGTGGACCCTTCACATAGACACTGTGGTTAAGAAAGCTCGCCAGCGGCTCTACTTCCTGAGGAGGCTGAGGAAGTTTGGCATGAATGCCAACATCACCTTAAACTTTTACAGGAGTGTGGTCGAGAGTCTGCTGACGGGCTGCATTACCGTCTGGTATGGGAGCTGCTCTGCCAGCAGCCGGAAATCACTACAGAGAGTGGTGAAGGCAGCAGAGCACATCACGGGCAAGAGTCTCCCTGCCATTGAAGACATTTACCTCCATCGGTGCTTGTGTAAGACAAGCAGCATCATAAAGGACCACAGCCATCCATCACACCAGCTGTTCTACTTGTTACCGTCTGGCAGACGATACAGGAGTCTGGCTGCTCGGACTACAAGACTTAAGAACAGTTTTTACCACCAGGCCATTTGACTCCTCAACAGCAACACCTGAACACTTACATTACATCTACATTGCATTACATCTGCATTGCACTACTCACACACAAACTGTACCTGCACACACTCTGAATACTGACTGGAAAATGCATCTGCACTTTATGGAATATGCATCTGCACTTATAAAACATTATCTGTGCAATGACTGTCATTTGTACTTGCTGCTCATTCAACTCATATTGCTCTATAACATCTTTTAAAATGTACACATTTTATTTTATATGGCTAGTCTATTTTTAACTTGTAGTTTTTTTTTTTATTATTATTTAGCTTTATTGGATCTAGGCTGAGTGACTTGTTTTTCTTATAATACACATTTCATTGTATGTTGACCCTGTGTTAACCTATATACGACAAATAAACCTAAACCTAAACCTAACCTAAGTATGGACTCAAAAATACGACAGCAAGTTGGAATAAGTTGGAGTTGCATCATACTTAATCTCTTGATTTTTGCTAATGGATTAAATCATTTTTTGCTATATTCAACCATGATCTTAATAAATAATAAAATATACATGTTAAAAACTTAAAGACTTAAAAACTAAAAGACTTTTTTTTTGCCTTCAAGGCAAACATCTGAATATGATAAGCAGTGTTGTGCAGCATGCATGCTTAAATATTCAATATCTTGGCTACAATTTTCCCTGCAAAAGGGACTCATAGGCACATTTTCCTTGTTTATGCACATGCCCATTATTTCTGAGGACATACTATTTTTGTATAAACTGATCTATTTTATATTCCTTGAAGTTTTGCAGTATTTTTTGTGTTGTTTAGGTGGTGGTTTGCATAAGTAACTACTCACAATTGACCAAGCAGTATTAGATGAAATAAACAAACCTTGGACTCTACCATACATTCTTCATTTCAGTACTTTTTAAGGCTAATGTCAGTTATACATTTTTACCAAATCTTTCCCTGGTTTAGTTCCCTTGATATTAAGTCTTAACATCTCTGCATTAACCAAGATGACTCAGTAGCACATTTTGTCTATTTTTATTTTTGTGCCAACTGTGTTTTGACACGTGGCAGGCTATGGTGGATTTCAGTGTTTCAATATAGGCTAGGCATTTTTATGGCTTTTGGTTTACTTGTTTCACTTGTTTTTGTATATTGTTGTATATTATGAGTACTGCCTAATATGTCACCAAAAAGGTTTCAAACAATTGCTTTGATCTTCTTCTACAAGGTTACGGAGAGAGAACTTTAGATAGATAGATAGATAGATAGATAGATAGATAGATAGATAGATAGATAGATAGATAGATAGATAGATAGATAGATAGATAGATACTTTATTAATCCCAAGGGGAAATTCACATACTCCAGCAGCAGTATACTGATACAAAAAAACAATATTAAATTAAAGAGTAATAAAAATGCAGGTAAAAACAGACAATAACTTTGAATAATGTTAACGTTTACCCCCCGGGTGGTAATGAAGAGTCACATAGTTTGGTGGAGGAACGATCATATATGTTAATGATGATCATATTTTTACTTAGAAAAAGTAACAAGTTCACATTTTCAGGTTTCATTGTATTTCACCTCTAGCTGAGTAGTTCTGCCTTTAAAAATATTCTTTCTGCTGGAACAGAGGTAGCAACAGTTCCCAGGTATTTCCTTGTCAATTTGCTGAGTTCTGGAAATGTATTCCCATTTCTTTTCCACCAAATCAAAGGGTCCTGACTTCTTAGAATAATTTTTTTTTCCATGAACCTGCACATTTCAATATATACATCTAACTGTGCAATTCTCTTCAAAAGCAAATACACAGGTATGAAATTCCTGCCATAGTCCTCCTTTGGACTAAAGACTATGCACTATCTCATTCAGTGCTTTCATTAACTGACCTGTGTACTATTTCTGTTGCTGTTGCTGTGGAAGAAATATTTGGTAATGATTAGGTAAATATTGCAGTAGTAGATTTAGGTTTAGGGATTGTTGCAGAGGCCCATGGCAAGAGCTCATTTTTAGGATTATCCTCATTTCCACTTTCAGAGAACACAATGTTTTTAAACCATATGTTCAAAGAAGTGCTTGCTGCAAGAGGAAAATCTGCTCAATGTTCAGAAAATGACGCCTACATTGCACTGCAAGCTAGGAATCTAGTGTGTCACCACTGAGTCCAGGAGTGTGGTTATTTTTTGCAGTAGAGGGAGGACCAGGGTATGACTTTTGAAACTATTGGCATTCCCTTTGTTGCCTCTTCATTTTGGTCTCATGGCATCATTGGCCTGGCTGATCTGACACATTTCTTCCACACTTAAGCAAAGTGTGTTTTTCCCAAGAAGACAAAATACTGTTATAACTGCTTGCTGTTGCTCTGACAGTCTCTCTAGCATTTGAACACTGTGTATCATCATGTTTCGACTGCCTGAAGAAGTTTGTGCTCTGGCAACAGCAAATGCCTTTGTACTTCTGTCAGCTTGTCAGTTGCTCTGGTGCTACGGTGAAAGAACTCAACAATGATGCTGCATTTATCTAAGATAGACTGAGGACTTATGTCAGTCTTAATGGAATCAAGTAATCTAGTCCAGAAACCTAATTATTTAAATTGTACCTAGGACCTCATGCTTTAGGTCACTACCCAAAACCTATGACTACTACAGATGTGAGTGAGTAAATTAATTGACCAGTTAACTGAAAAAGTCTTTGTCCGAGCATATATCTCATATTTTGCAACTGCAGTGATCTACTGGCCAAATTCTCTCATTTAAGGAAGCTGCTCACCAGTGCCCCGATGAGAGGAAATCACTCTTTCTATACTCTTAAACATAACAGTTCTTTAATGGTGATATATTGTTCTTTAATGGGTTGTGTGGTTCCTTATGAAGCCATTTCTTGAAAAAAGAATCATTTTATTCAAGAAAGAGTTCTTTTCTTATGAAGTTGGTTCTTTGTGCTATGAAAACTTCCAAAAATGTATAAAAAATGTAATGAGGTGTAGTGAATTAACTGCCTCATCCTTAATATGTGTTCAGTTATTTTTCATTTCTGGTGATATTTGAAGCTCAGCTCAAGTTGGACAGTTGGGAGACAAAGTCAGAGAGGCGAGATATCACTGGTTTGGACATGTGCAGAGGAGAGATACTGAATATATTGGGAGAAGGATGCTAAGGATAGAGCTGCCAGGGAAGAGGAAGGCCTAAGCAAAAGTTTATGGATGTGGTGAGAGAGGACATGCAGGTGATGGGTGTAACAGAACAAGATGCAGTGGACAGAAAGATATGGAAGAAGATGATCAGCTGTGGCAACCCCTAACGGGAGCAGCTGAAAGAAGAGGAAGAAGGTGATATTTGAAGATTAAGATAACTGTCATACACTGGGGCTTGCACAGTTGTTTCTTGAGACCTTCAAGAATTTGGTCTTTGATTACCTCAGAAATCATTTTGAGTACATTAATAACTTTTTTAAAGAATACAGGCAATCAAGAAGGTACAATAAAGTCTTCTTTTAAATTGACATATATATGACTTGTATATTTCTGTTGCATCTGTATGCTTCTTTTCAGTGTGCACAAATGAGGACCAATGAGAAGTAACTTGCAACCATTCACCACTTCTCCTTTTCAAATTTAATGTGTAAGACATTTATGTAAGGCAGTCTAACACCACCTTTTAGCCCATCCTTCTTTTTGTCCAAATCATTCCATATGTGGCGAAAATGAACCCATATATTTATATTAAGACTCTGTCTTCATATTAGTCCATTGTAACACAACTTTAACCTTGAAAAACACCAAATGACATTTGGATGCATAGAAATAACAGTAATTTGGAAAATTACCGTACACACTGTGTGCTAATTAAACACTGTTAATCTGTAAATTAAGTACATAATGCTTTACATTTATTTTAACACAATATAATAATAGCCTGTTGCATCAGACAGCATTGCCTTTTAGTTTCTATCATTATACATAGGTGTGAATCTGCTTAAATATTTTTCTTTTGCTGAGCAGACTGAAAGCAAACAACAAAATTGACTCTCAAGTATTTCCTATAGGCAAAATTAGACTTAGCAAATTCACTACTTGCACATTTTTATGCAAATCTTTATGTTTTAGTTCAGTGCACTAACGAGGGGTTAAAGATTTTAAATCTAAAATGAATACTTGATTGAATGAATGTAATTAGGCTTGCAGTTAAATGAAATTGGTTACAATTACTGCAGGGTAACATATAAAGGGGTTAATGATGCTGATCCTTAAATGACATGCTTACCCAAAGGAACCTTTGATTGTAAATAATAAGAACTTGCTCTAATTAGCAGAGAATTACAAAGTGATGAATGAAAAAGCAAAAAATATAATGAAATGAAACTAAAACATTGAATGCATTTACAAATTCTAATTAATGTAATTTTTTGCATTATCTTATAAATGGTTAGAAAAAACAAAGGCGATTTTTAAAAAGAGAATAAACATAACACATTTTAGAAGAACTCACAACTCACTTTTTATAGTCTATATTTAATCATATTATTGGCTTCTTATTATAATGACAAATGCTAGTAATCAGCATCATTTAATATTTCTCTTCAAGATCCCATCATTTATTTTATTCTATAGGTGAGCTATTTAGAACTTTGCTGAGTAACCTCAGTACTAAAAGTACTCTTTGAAGCAAAGCCTGCAGTATTTCAAGAATAACATGGACTCTAATACAGTTGTGGCCAGGTGTAGGAATGACAGGTCTAAGAGGCGGAGAATAGTTGGGACACCAACTGAAACAAAGACTTCCTGGCATCAATAAGCAGCATGCCTGAGCAAAATCAAACAACAAAATAAATCTGGCAGTTTGTCATTATAAGTCGCGGTGGTTCAGAGGAGCTCCATCCGGCAGTTGGCACTGCCCTTCAAAGACACCTCCTTCTAGGCGCCAGGTTTCTTGTGTTCTGTGGACCAGATGTGATGGGACTAAATGCTCTCAATTGACAGTTTCTTGGTGCTGTGGGGAGAGAAGGCAAGAAAAATGCTAGTGACAGCTCCCCCTCTTGCCCAAGGGGGTTATTGCATACCTCAAATAAGCCTGTAAGGAGATCCTCTGACACATGGTGGTGTTTTATTTAGTGTGATACTCACAACTACAGGGTTCCTGTGTTTGAGGACTGACCTGGCCATTCTCTTCTTTTCCATGTAGGCTTTTCCTTGGGTGACCCAGTGTCCTTATACATGCCAAAGATGTTGATGTTAGGCTAATTAATGTCTCTAAATTGGCTGGGTATCAATGAGTACAGGTGGTTGTGTTAATCAATTCAGTAACAGACTGCATTTTATTGCAGGGCTGCTCCTGCCTTGTGCACAGTGCTGCTGGGAAAGGCTCTAACCTTCACAACGCTATATCAGAAAACTGATTACACAGTAATATTATGGTAAATGTTATTTTCATAATTACAGCAGATTTTAACAATTAAGACAGTTGTTTGATCTGAGCCAGATTATAGAGCAGTGTCGCCATCTGGAGATTGTCAGAGCAGTATCTTTGAAGTCATTGTTAGACAGTTTTAGAGTATTGCATTGTATTTAGTTTTGTCTCCTCTATTCCATTCATGACCGTACCACAAGTAGTACTGAACCTGCAGAAGCTCTATTTGCCAGCTCTTCCTTCAATTAAGTTCTCCAACTATGAAAGCATTCATTGTAAATTGAAGTAATCTTAAATACAATAATTAATTTATAGTACTAGATGAATTTCAAGCTTTCAGCACACATTTTTATTATCAATTATAATGAAGACAGAAATAATAAAAACCAGGGTAAGACAGCCGTGATAGTAGGCTTTTGTTACAAATCAATCTCTGCTGATCTCTACTTCTCATTTAATCAAATAGCTTGCCCCAGTTATCTGTTTGCAGCTTCAGAAATGCCCTGGTTATTCATTTATAAAACTTAGATTGTTGTTTTACATATGTTATGCACACAAGCCACATCAGTCTCTAATTTAGTGGAAGACCTTAGTGACTTCTCCTGAAAACATTCATAGCCGTATATTTTGGCTTTGTTTCTAAATATTTTTAAATTAGCATTCAATTCTTGAGCTTATTGAAAAAAGTGAAATAATAAGGTGTCTAATTCATATTATCATTATGCTAAGCCAGAAAATTAAATCTGTGTATGTGAAAGAGTGTCTGATTGACAAGAGGTAACCACAAACATAAGAACCATTAAGGTCGTGGAAGCCCTATAGAATACCTTAACCAGACAGAGAAAGAGATCAATCCCCACATTTAGGGTGATACATTGTCTAGAGGCAAGGACCACTAGTAGGCTAATATATAGTACACTAGAAGGATAATGTACAGGGGCACCAAAGCAGTATTCCCAAGAACACTAGCGGGTGTGGGTAATTCAGCAGAAGTCCACTTGACATTCCAACTGTTTATACAAAAAGTGATGTTGCTGTATCCTTTTGGTTCTTATATAACATCAGCTGTTTTTTTGTTTTCCAAAAGGATACCACCTTAATATGGAGAAAGTTGCCATGTAGGTTTGGCACCAAGCCAGAGGCAAATGGCCCTGACTGCTGTTCCTTGAAGAGACTGGGCAGATCAGAAGTTGCCTTTTATACCCTATATTAGATACTGAGGGCTATGGTATACAGGGGCATCAAGGGGTGCTAGCAGGTTTAGCCTAATATCACCCTAATCAAAGCCTAGCACCCCAGACCCCTGAGGTTTTACTGGGGCATAGCCAGTAGTGGCCCCAGGAGTGATTTTAAAGCCACCACATGGTGCTGGCAGCTTATTTAACATGGAGTCAAGAGGATTGGGGCGACAGCCCACTGGCAAAAAGAAAAAAAATCATGTGAAAGAGAGAGACTGGCAGTGAGAAGGGAAAAATTTGATATGATGCTTACAGTAGGTGTAGTGGCTTACCCACTTAGCCATCTCATAATAAACAAACATGCCCAAAATGGTAGCAGAATTTAGTTTGTCTTTGCTTTCTTTAACACTTTACATTTTACCTTTGCTTATCACTTCGTAAATACTCCACTTTGGATATTTGAAGCTTTTTTGACGTAATTTTGGCCATATAGGGATAGAAGAAGGGAGGTCTCTCTTTTTATGACATATTATACCATACTACAGAAAAAAAAGTATTTCATGAAGCTTCACTTTTCAAAACTCTTCTCTGATCATATATATTTTAGTAAAAGAAGTACTTTTATATTAAAAAAACCATACTGTATATACAGTAGATGTAAATGCCACAATAAATGGTTAGTTAGTGGCCTCATTATTGGTGCATTTTCAAGTGGATATTGGTTAAGGAAAAAGAGCAATTAGTAACTCAGTATCTTAGAAAAGTGGTGAAACAAAATGATGAAATGATTCCCATGTGCTTTCTGACAAAAATAAGCTTCATTCTGAATTTCAACGATATGTGAAAATGCAGCCATTTTTTAATTTGTGAGGCTAAAAAGAGACAACTGGGGCTATGTACTTAATTAAAGTGTAAATGTACTGCTTGGCTTCAGTGTTGTAATTTCTTTATCAAAAATGATAGGTGTTGTAAATTTTGATTTTTGTAAATTACCCTGAATAAAGACTTCTGCTTAATAATAATAATCATAATAATGCAATTAGTTAAGACCAGCAGTTGATGGGAAGTTTTGAAATATTGTCATGGTGTGCTGATAATATTTAGGAAATGAACTGAAGAGTAAGTCTAACACAATCTTTATGGATTGCTTACATATAATGTCTGTGTCCTCCTCCAAACTTCAAAAGTTCTAAAAAGGATTAGATAGCTATAGAATCATAGTAATATAACAGCCAAAACCCTCCAGTACACACATATACACACACATAGACATACAAAAATGACAACCTTTAGAAGCATTCCCAGGGGTTAGTTTATACATGGTTGAAAGCAATTCAATGAATCAATCTTTTGACCTTTTGCACTAGAATAGTGCAGCCCTAATTAGACAATAAGCAGTGCTTTATTGAGTAACAAGCACACTTAAAATAGTATTTAGTGCTACCAATCAAACAATTAGTGTGGGCAAAAGCAATAATATACTCAGTGAGCACATAAAATGAAAATGTTCAATCTCACACAACTGCTTAAACAGTTACAGTTAAGCTGACAGTTATATTTAACAATAATGCAGCACAGAATATTTGATTTGTTTCAATTTTCCAACTTCTTCATATCTTTATGACCTCTGTTATAAATGACTGAAACAACTGATATTTGTTTCATTATTTATAATGTACTACAAACTATTTAAGACTGACAAAATTTACTCATTCATCTGAAATAATTCACTGAGGGTGCTGGACCCTAGTATTTCTTTTTCCTCTTCCTATTTAAAGTTTCAGTTTGATCTGATATTAATGCTCTTGTGATAACTTTTACCTTTTTCTGAGCTTTTGCAATCTGACATGATATTTTGAGTTTTTTTTTTCTTTTTATGAAAGATTTCTTCCTGACTGAATTTATGATTGATCTAGTACATATAGCTGGCTGAGAGTCTTTATTATTCCTGTGAGTGCTACGTTTATAATTATAGCTTTGCTTGCATATTTTAAATCTGGGTATAAATCTGCTCATGCTCAGGATGGTGACCTATTGGTACACATTTTTCAGATCCTGCTAAACTGATTGGCCAGAGATACTGTAGCATCCTGATTTTTAACTCAGTGTCTACAAAGGTTTGTCTCAATGTTTAAAATTGCACCTGGACAATGTTTTGAATTTGGACGGCTCAAGTTACATCAGAAACCAATCCAGTGCAAAGTGCTTAAAAATGTGTTTGCTTTCGTCAGGTTGGTGTGCTTATTATGGCTTTTGTGTGTGGTCTATCTTTAAGGCAAGTACATGTGGCTATATGTTTTTTGTTTTGTGGTCGGTGGGGCAACTCTGTATGGCCTTTTTTATTTTGAAACCTGGAATATTTTTCAACCAAAGTTAAATCAGCAGCCTATAAAGCCCATAGGTATATGTTTTAGATTATTGAACTGTCACGGCGGCACGGTGGCACAGTGGGTAGCGCTGCTGCCACGCAGTTGGGAGACCTGTGGACCTGGGTTCGCTTCCCGGGTCCTCCCTGTGTGGAGTTTGCATGTTCTCCCCGTGTCTGCGTGAGTTTCCTCCAGGCGCTCCGGTTTCCTCCCACAGTCCAAAGACATGCAGGTTAGGTGGATTAGCGATTCTAAATTGGCCCTAGTGTGCTTGGTGTGTGGGTGTGTTTGTGTGTGTCCTGCAGTGGGTTGGCACCCTGCCCAGGATTGGTTCCTGCCTTGTGCCCTGTGTTGGCTAGGATTGGCTCCAGCAGACCCCCGTGACCCTGTGTTCGGATTCAGCGAGTTGGATGATGGATGGATGGAACTGTCACACAAATGCACCTTGGAGACAGCTTAAAGGCTCTGGTGGTGGTAATTCCTCACCAATCCACAGGGTGGTGCTGTATTGTAATGTCTCTTCTATTCCTCTCTCTACAGACTGAATGACTGACAACCTCACCACCTCTGACATCATCTGGAACTGCCTCTTCCTGCCTGGCTGCCATTTAACTGGAAATGTCGACATCTTGGATAATCTAATCTGAAACTCTAATCCTTAGGCATATTTTTTTTTTTGCCTTTACAATATACAGGATTGCTGTGTTGTCCTAAATCTTTATCTTTGTGGTGTTATCTTTTACACAACACTTGCCATATTGAGTTGACTTCAGTTGACAATATTATAAAATTTTCGTCATCATTAACTGTTATGATCAATCCCAAATGGGCAAGGGCAAAAAACCACAGAACCCTTCTCATAGGCTTTAAATTAATTAATTTAATTGTTTAATGAACAGTTCTCATAAAAAAGGCAAATAAAGGATTAAGAAAAAACAATTAAGAAAACTCAGCATTAGGAAGAAACGAAAGGATGGCATGAGTTTATTCCAGCAATTGTTTAATGAACAGTTCTCATAAAAAAGGCAAATAAAGGATTAAGAAAAAACAATTAAAACTCAACATTAGGAAGAAACGAAAGGATGGCATGTGTTTATTCCAGCAAATACAGATCAAATCCGGGTAAAACAAGGACTACAAAATAAAATGAAAATAAAAGCAAAGGACTGGTGGAAAATGAATAAGAAAAATGTGAGTCATTTCTATAATTCTAACATTAAAACAAAAACATCTAAAAACTGGTGGAAAATGAATAAAGAAATGTGATGCTTTTCTGTAATTCTAACATAACTTCTGAAAACTATATGGCTTGGTTTTACATTTTTGTAAATTGTTATGTCAGACCAGGCACTAAAACATCACAAATCAGACTTAAGGCATACAGTCTAGTTTAGGCTCAGAATGGGTATTGTGTAACAATAAGCTGATGTTGAAACTATAATTCTCAATGTTTCTGATTCAGTATTTTACAATGCCAGATTTACTATGAAAATCTAGCAGGGGAAATGGAATTTATTTTTGTGCCAATGTATCTAACACTGATGGCAAATTAAACAAACTAAGTGTCTCAGTTTTTAAACCCAGGCTTAAGACTCACTACTTCAGTTTAGCATGCCCTGAGTCCAGCTGCTGATTAGCTGTGGTTAGTCATTAAATAGAATATTATGGTATTTATAAACTGGTACTAACTCTTCCCTGTTCTGTTTCTCTTCTTGGTATCCTCATGTGGCATGTGGTGCCGCTGTCATACTGCCAAATTGTTTGCATGTCTATGGAAAAGTCAGATAAAGGAGCACTGGAGTCATCAGGTAGAAAGGTCCTTTCATTAGATTGGCTGGCCTAGCACTGGCTCAGCAGTAGAATGGTCAGAAGGGTGGAGATGGCCAGTTGGCTGAGTTCTCCAGGACTCTCACAGTGTCTGGCTGGTCTGACTCCTTCTCTACAGTCTGGTTGTGGTTTTAAAATTAATTGACAAGCATTTAACTAGTTTCTACTTTGTTTTTGATGTATTTTAACAAATATATATCCTTATATGTGATAGTTCTGTATTTAGTGAGTGGTATAATCTATTCTTACATTTTACCCTGAGTGTTGTAACAGCTCTCTGAGCTAACACGTGGTCAGGAGTGCTGTGCAAGAAAACACTATTTTGTACTATTGTATTGTATTTCTGAGGTGAATGCCCAACCTACCTGGAACAAGGTCTCTGTCTGAATTGCCCTTCCCAAGATTTCTTCCATTTTTTCCTACAAGGATTTTTTTGGGAGTATTATTTTTCTTGTCTTCTTAGAGAATCGGGGCTGAGGGGGCTGTCAAAAAACAAGAGCTGTTAAAACCCATTGAGGCTTTCCTTGTGATTTTTGGGCTATACAAGAAATACACGGTTGTTATTATTCTTGATGCTGTTAGAAAACTTTGTTTTCTTCTTCAACTTACCTTTTATTGACTTTAAGCTTGTTATGCCACTTTTTCTGCTTTTGAAAAGAACAGATTAGAAATATGATAGTTTGTCCTTAAGCAAATCCATCCATCCATCAACCAACCTGCAATATCCTAACTAGAGGGTCACGGGGGTCTGCTGGAGCCAATCTCAGCCAACACAGGGCGCAAGGCAGGAAACAAACCCTTGGCAGGGCACCAGCCCACCACAGGGCACACACAAACACCAAGCACACACTAGGGACAATTTAGAATCACCAATGCACCTAACCTGCATGTCCTTGGACTGTGGGAGGAAACCCACGCAGACACGGGAAGAACATGCAAACTCCACACAGGGAGGACCTGGTAAGTGAACCCGGGTCTCCTAACTGCGAGGCATCAGCACTACCCATTGCGCCACCGTGCCACCCCTTAAGCAAATCTACATCCCAATCTTTGTTCCTGAAATATAAAATTATATTTATTGTGGGGCAAAGTTGTTGCAGAGAACTGAGCAACTGAGACTTTATTGAACATTTGCTAAGCAAGAAGTTAAAAGAGAAATATAATCAATCTAACAGGAGAAGTACCAAGTGAAAACTGATGAATAAAAGACATGTAATTGAGTGATAAATAAGGAATGATTAGTGACAAATGGTTTAAAAATGGTACATACTATACTGTGCCTCTTCTGTAATACCTGGTAAGCACTTTCTCTTTTTTATTCCTCTCTCTCTATCTTTCTCTCAAGGTTTTGGTCTCTTCTTCCTGCCAGTAAGCCTTCTTCCAAACTCTTGCATAAGGCATCTTTAAACCCATTTATGAGGAGGAAATTTCAGATCAAGTCTAATAATCACTTTCTAGATTAGCCCTACTTTGGCTCTGGCAACACTAACCTATAATGTCTTGAACCCTTCAGTAGCTCTCCAAAGAATAGGTTGTCAAGGCTGCTTACCCAGTGCACATTCCCATAATTCCCATATCTCGGTTAATTAGCTGTCCTTCCCAGCGATAGAACAGAAGTTACTGGCTCGTACCTCTCTTACTTGCCTGGAGTCATAGCTTTCCTTTTGCCACCATTTTACACAGTCAGACACTGTTGACATCCAAAGGGTCACATAAACTCTAGATTCCTGCAATTAAACAGCAATATGCCTGACACTTTTATACAGTATATCCCTCTACTTTATATGTCCTGCCTTCACAAAATGACTTTCTAAACTCCTATTTAACATTTTAATGTGAGTTTCTCTCCATTTATCTGTAGTTTCATCCTGTTGTACGCCATTGTGGTGGTACATTTGCCCCTGCTATTTTCTTGCCAGATGGATACTGCTTCACACTAGTTATTAAAATGATGAAACTTGCTGTAGTAAATTAAGTAAATTGTATTTGTTATGTAACACATAATATGCTGATTCGTGAACTGTCACATCAAGGCTTGTATCAGCAGCCACTTATTGTGATTCCACTAAATGTCTACCATATTTGTTCAAAACCAGAAAGTGTCATGATGCTTAAAATAATTTAATAATTGTAAGTTATCATTTTAATGCTATGGGAACAGCAGATGCACAACTGATTTAACTGAATACAGTTCCCAAGCTGAATTCAAAATGTAGCACAAATAGCCCTATGCTTGCTTCTCATTTATCATTTTATATGTGCATCACATTCAAAAAATGAGATGTAACACAAATAAAGCTTAAGAAAGTGATTGCAATTTAAAACATTTATTGCAATTCTCTATGTTCACTGAGCTGTTATTAAAGTAATACGTCATGCAAAACTTATATTAATTCTGTATTGCTTTGCAGCCTGTGTCTCTATCAAATTACATTATATATTTTATACAGACTACATTCAGAAAGATGTCAAAGAGACCAAATAGTGGTTTAATTTAAAATAATCCGTACAAGGAAGGAATACACAATGAAAATACCAAACCTGCTGCCACATTTTTCCTTTGCTTTGCAGATCTCTTGACTACTAAGTGGGGTAGCTCACCCACTTCTCCACCTGAAAGTACCACTAAACCACTCCCATCGAAACCTCTCCATTTTACAACACCCTAGCCTCTTCCTCCCACCAACTAGGATTGTCCACCATCCCCTTCAGACTCACATCTCAGTGTCTACTGTAGTTCCAGGCAGCTCTAAACACCCCTCCAGGTTCATTTTCTGTCAAGCTCAGAATTATTTCAGGGTCAAATTCATGTTTATTAAGTCTCACGGTCACCATTTCATAGTGAGATCACTGCACACTTTAGCCTTCTGTAGTTCAAATATTTTTGGCAGCCCTTTTTCACATTTTTCCATTTAAAGAATGTGCACTGCATTCTGACAGGCTAGACAGAAAAAAAAATGCCTTAAAGAGGGTATTGTGGTCCACTTCTTCTGTTGTGGAAGCTTGTCCTGTAGTACCCAGTAGGTATACTGCCCTCTTTTGATCCTTCGGTGACATCCTCCTACCTGTCCAAATACAGGCAGGGATCCCATAATTGTCTATTTCATTTCCATTACGTGATCATTACCTTTTCATTACCCAGATCACAGCTTTCTTTCTCATTCATTGAGGTCCATGCCTGTACCTTTACAGGACATCAAAAACCATAACAAGATCTTACCTCCACAGTCACTTGTTGATTTGCACTCTCACTATCAATCCAAGCTTTTGTCTCTCTCTCTCTCTCTGTCTAGTATTGTTAATGGCTGTTTTGTGTATGTATCTATCGATTAATTTTCTAACTCCTCATATGATGGGAGCATCAGTCTGGAACCAACTGCTTGATAAGAGAGTTATCCCTCAAAGGGCACTCTCAAGCACAGTTAGAAGTTAAAATCAAATAACCAAACACCTTCACTTTTGGGATGTTACGGAAACTAAAAATATTTGATCAAATGTTTCAGGGAGAACAACAATTGTTTATGTCTTGTAAAGCCCAAAATCACACATGGGATGCCTCAATGGGCTTTAACAGGCCCTGTTTTTTGACATCCCCATTGCCTTGACTTTCTAAGAAGACAAGAAAAAAAAAATTCCAAAAAAACTTGTAGGAATAAAAAATGAAAGAAATGTCATGAAAGGCAATTTAGAGAGAGGCCCCTTTCCAAATAGGTTGGGGGTGCAATGGGTGTCAAAAATGGGGTAAATACAACACACAAAACAGAACACAAGTAATCCTCTTCACAGAGCTAGATGGCCAGTCTATTATTGCCACTTCAGAAATGCAATACAATAATAGAGAAAACTTTGTGTTTGCATAGCTCTTCTCACCAAATACAGGAGCAAAGTGCTGCAACAACTCTCAAGGCAAAGGGCAAGAATAGATCATACTACTTACTAAACACAGGACTTTCTCATATAAGGGTACAGATTTGTTACAATACATAGAAAACAAAGCAGAAACTAGTTAACACAAATGAAAAACAACAATATCTGTCCATCAGCTAATTGTAGTACCATGACCAGATTGCAGAAAAGGAAACAAATAAGTTAGTTATAGAGAGTCCTGGAAACTTCGGCCAACAAGCTGCCTCCCCTCTACAGGCCATTCAAAAGCTGAGTCAGTGCTGGGCCAGCCAATCTGATTAAAGGACCCTTCTAACCAATGATTCCAGTGCTCCTTTATCTGAGATGACAGGCAGGCAAACAACTTGGTAGTAGAGCAGTGGTACCAAGCGCCACATGAGAATAACAAGAAGAGAAACAGAATAGGGAAGGGCAAGTACATACATATCATATTACTTTTATTTTAGTATTAATGACTAACAACAGAGATGCATCCTGCTCAGTTAATCAGCAACTCTACTCAGTGGATGCTAAATTGAAGTTGTGAGTCTTCAGACTGGATTTAAAAGTTAAGACTGAAGGGGCACCTGTTATAGTAGCAAGCTGACCATTCTAAGGCTTTGGGGCCCTGTAACTAAAAGCTCAGCCTCCCACTGCTATTTTATTAATCCTTGGAATCATGTTCAGACCGGTATCTTGAGATCTTAATATATGCTTTGGTTTGTAAGTAATGATAGGTTCAGGTAAATAAGACTTAAGAACTGGAGTTATGTGTTCATAGATAAGTGATCTGGTACCACTGAGCTCTCTATATACAGTTTCATATCAATACATTAATCTGTTTTTGAATTGTTTTGTAATCAGTTAATGCTTTAATTCTTTGATTTTTCTTTCTTACTGTGTTTGTTGGAGTTTGTACATCTTCGTGTTTGGCTGGATTTATTTTGGAAGTTATAGTCTCCTCTCACATGTCAGGTTGATCAGTGAGTGTCAAGTGATTCAGCATAAGAGAACCTGGCTGTAGGCATAAAAGTGCTCCATGACAACCTGGGCTTAGAAACAAATCCTAATTTTTGCACATTGCTGCCAGTATAATTGCTGGGTCCTTGCAACAATTAAATGAAAATAACAGGTTTGAAAGATGGGTGAATAGATGGATGGATTTGTTTTCACTCATGATAAACGTAACATGCAGGTTGTATCTTGAAAGAAGAGCTAAGACCAATTAAAGACAAATGTTTGAAACATTTGTTTTCTCTTGTTATCTTCAGGTGAATGATGATAATAAAAGAATCTAGGAAAACTGAAAATCATTTCTGTAATCATATACTTTTTATCAGGCTAAACAAAAAGTCTGCAACTTACAAAAGCAACAGTTATTTTTACTAAGCATAACAGCCCTGAAGTAAAGCTAGAACTTTTTAGTATTAGCCCTGATCTTTCTGAAAAGCAGTGCTGTGCACTTACTAATGATGTGTAGACTACAAATCAGTTGCGGTTATGCTTAAGCTTTATAACATACTAGTGAGGCCACACCTGGTGTACTATGTACAGTATTGGTCTCCATATTACAAAAAACAAATAGCAGTGCTGGAGAAAGCTGATACCAAGAATGACATGAGGTATGAGTTATAAGGAAAGATTCAAAGAGCTGACCTGTGGTAATCCACCAACCAGGCATTACCACTTCAAAGGAAAGTCATGCGTATGCGAGGCCGCTAGCCCTATTTATTACATGCCTTGCAAAGGTTGAGAGGAGTACCTGTGCAGAAAGCACCTACGTCTGCTGTGATTGGTTGAAGGGAGCAACATGTCACGGGATTGGGTGAAGACTTGTGCCCAGACTATAAAAGGCACTTCTTATCTCGTAAGGGTGGTCTTTAGACTCGGTGGTGTGGTTAGCATGGCTGGTATAGCTCTTTCAATTAGTTTATCAAATAGCAGCTTGTGCCTTATTTTTGTAAATTTCTTGTATATATATATATTACAGATATCTCCTAGTTTAGCTTTATTTTGGTGGAGGTATTTATATAGATTTTGGGTTTTGGTGCATTTTGTTTTTGTTCTTGTATATACACCTTTTTTTTTCCTTGTAAATATTTTTGCTTTCTTTTGGACTTTGTTATGTGTGTAGTTTCTTCCTGAACTCATTTTCTTCATTTAGGAAGACTACCAGTTTTTGTGTATATACATAGTTGTCTTTATTTTTCATTTTTGGGGACTGGAAATTTCACTGTATATGTTGCTTACTATTTTTGATTGGGACATTATTTTTGTTGTTTTGTTACACCTGTAAATAAACCCACTCTTGTTTCGAAATACCACCTTTTTGTGTCTGTGTTTCCATGTCTTACTTCTCACAAATCTGATCCCGGTTGGTCCTGCACTACAAGACGCCCACTGTGTGGTCTGGTGCTAACCTTGCCACTACACGGGGTGTCACATAACCCTTTCAGTTTAAACAAAAGGAAACTATGAGTTGACATGATTGTGAAATGTTTAAGATTATGAAAGGAGTTAGTACTGTGAGTCCAGGCTGTTAGCTTAGAAAGAGTTTTCAACAGGGACACAGATTAGAAAAATGTTCACCATGACAGCATTGAATCTGCAGGTTCAGATCATTTATGAGAAAGGAGCAGGTTGTAGATGGCACAGTGGAGTAATAATAACCCACCACAATGCCCTGTTTGAAGGGGAAATGTTTGTTGGAATTAACTCTGTATGACTGAATTGTTCTTTTCAAATAATAATAATAATAAATACATGAAAAAGTAAGCAAAACTGCAACAATAAAAAGTGAAAACCTAGTAAATACAGCAGTGAAAGGAGTAAAGGTAGGTTAGACTGAGAAACTAGACACATGCAGAAAGATTAAGGAAATGAGAATGAACTCACCTTTTAGCTCTATACTTCAAACATTTTGATTTTCCAGTAGTAGTTATATAATGGTTATGCTATGCTATTTGAACCATAAGCAAGAAAATATGAAATACTTAATGAAAGTCCAATAGCACCTAAAGTTCTCTAGGAATCAACTTTCAGCTTAGAGAATATTAGAAAATGAAAAGTAGAGCAGAGAACAGAGTCCAGGTGGCTCTATTGAAACAGAGCCCAGTACTCTGGGCACGCTTTTGAATCTGCCACCTAATGAGAACTTAAATTGGTGTCAATTCATGTGACCTTTCCATCCATCTTAGCTGTAATCCTCTGTATATTTTCAGCACGATACAACTGACATTGCTGCAGCTGAAAAGCAAAGCCTTTATGCACCTTTTTGAAGGCTGTCATTCATAGCTATTATTTTTTCAGACTCTATTCTTTATGGCCTTTCACCGTTTACATGGAATTCCGATGTGCTGTCATTAGTTTTAGCATAATTTATTGCATCACCACATACTAATCACAGACATTTCTTAGAAACAGCAGTCTGTCTGTCATCTATATAACAAATTGGTTATTAATGTCTTAGTATGCCTTTTCTATACTGTAGTGATTAGACCTGCTGAATGATTTGTTCTTCCCACTCTCACTAATTACCTATGTTTTATTACAATAACACTGTCATTCTTCGCCATTCTTTAAGTAACACCATCCTCCACAGCAGAACAATTTGAATTTGTTTAAAAGTAGTCATTGTAAAAATATACTAACAAAAAGGAAAATGGGGTATATATTTTAAGCTTATCAGGAGCAGGGGAAAGGTGCTATATAAACAAAATGTATTATTATTTTAGGTATCATTAATCTCACTTAGAATTGTTTTAATAAGTATAAATTTAAAATTGAAATTATAAATAATGTTAATGATTTTTTGCCATGAGTGAAAGTACAGTCAGTATATAGATTGCATTTGTAATTAAGAAATACAACTGATATTATAAATACCAATCAAATCACAGGTGTGGTTGGCAACTTTAAAATAAACAGAGCAGTGTGAAAATTAGAAAAAGTGCTGCTAGTCCCAACATTAATTACACTTCTATGAATAAAGATCTTTGGATTGGAGGAATACAAATATACTATTAAAACAATGTTTATTTCTTGTAGTATTGGTGATATAATGTTACAGTATAATCAGCTTTCTTATTTCTACACAAATAAAATGATTTTCAAAATATAACGAGAAGCTGTTATTGCAGGCAGTATTTGCAAAGTGCATGCAGGGAAGACATCTTTGTTGTTATCAGAAATGCTTGCATTAAGGGTATAATTGTGCACAAAGCAAATTAATGATAATTCTAAACAAGATATAATGCATCTGGTAATATATTATGTTGATTAACAAGCACTTGACAGACTAAAGATTGAATGTGTTACTTTGAAGATAAAATGCAACTTTAGAATAACAGAATTCTTTACTTTCAATTAACATCCCAGTTGCAGTCTTTTTCAGCATTCCAAAGTTCAGCAAGATTCTGTTTCAAAACCAATCAGTTGTTTCTTTTTATCTTAGAAATACATTCCTCTACTTCTGGGTTTTTCAATTTGCCATACTTCAGCATACATATAAAACTATACACAGAAATGTCCTTTAAAGATGAACATCAGACGTTTCCAAAAAGTCAAGTTAATTTTGCATTCTTTCATGTTTGATCTTCTGAAATACCAGTTGTGCCAAAATGAAACAACTAAAATGGTAATTATGAAATAAATAGTCACATGAAAAAGTACTATAAATAAACGAGTCAATAACTTATGAAAAAATACACAATTAACTAAAAGTCTTTTTTAACCCATCTGGTATTACTGCAAATGCAAAGTAATTTGAAATCTAAGACTCATCTGAAAAATATGAAAGCTCTGAACCCATCCATCCATCCATCCATCCATCCATCCATCCATCCATCCATCCATCCATCCATTTTCCAACCCAGCAGAGCTAACCACTGCACTAATTTACAGTAAAAGCAAATTACATTAGTTAGCCATCTACTTACTAGCCCGCGGCTTCTTATTCACACAAATTACAAAATGAATTCACATTTCATGTACTGAGTGCATGAGAAGTTTACTCAGTCCAATGTGAGTTCACTAATTTAATTCTGTGGTAAACCTGGCACACTCGATTGCTTACAGTATCTACACCAATGAACTGTGGGATTTAACATGCATGTAAAGAGTTAAATCCAAATCGGGCCACTTTAATTCCCACCGTTTTCAGACAAGAAATGTACCCTAGTTAAAAAACCAGACTTGAATCCACTGGCAAACCTGGCACATCTGTTGCACTGTGCAAAATGAGCTGAGATATTTAAAGGCACAGCAGAGAGCTAAATCATGTTGTGGCGGATTTTTATTGTCACGTTTTTTGACAAGATGAATCCCTAAGTTAAATTGCAGGTAAGTTAAGTATCCCGTACGTATGCAAAAACATCTCGTACGTACGTGAAGGTATCCTGTACGTACGAGATATTTTCACGTACGTAGGAGATAAGGGTAATCCCTTAATTTTTTTCACGTGTGGTTCAGAGCGTACCGTACAAAAATGTTTTCACAAAGTGATTTAAGGGTAACTTGGTGATGCAATTGTTTGATGACATCATTCAAATTGGATCTTGCCCTGGGTACATTTAAATGAGTTTTAAATAATATATATGTGGTTGAATAAAAAAAAACTAGCTCAGTTATGGTGTGCTTGGTACTTAATGAATTAAAATGTGTTTTATGAATGGCTGAATGCCATTCCTTTTCTGAAACTTCCATTGAAAATTCCCTGATATCATTAAAGGGTAAATACCTTGACATTTTTTAATGTGTTTTGGAGATGCTGCTCTAATCTTCATCCACACTAGCCAGTATCTGATTTGTCCTACATTTACGACATATGTAACTGTTGCAATGTACACACCTCTCTATGCTGTGGTTCCTATTACACTGAAGGAGCACCTGACACTGAACTTTCTTTCCTGGGGGAAGTGGAGGTCTTAGAACAGAAGCTTGTCGACATTGCATCCTCTTTTCTTTTTCCATCGCCTTTTTTTGTAAGAAGTTCCTCTGCAAGGTGAGCCATGAACACTTTTCTTTTCTCAGTAGGAAGGACGGTCCATAGGTGTGTGGGAACTGTTAACATTTGAATTTGATGATTGTATATAGCGTGGATTCTGCTACAATGTGATTTGCTATTTGTGCAGCTCTTTCAGGGGTAACGATGAAGTATTCAGCTTCCAACTCCTGCTAAGATTTTGAAGCTGAGGTTGCCAGCCTTGGCCATATTGTTCTGTTTTATTTATGTGTTTCAGATATGAGTGATGAGTTAATATCGCATAGATAAATATTTCAGGGTGTATATGTGAATCAAAAACTGACCTCTCTGTACTATTCTGTCCTCTGCATCTCCTTTGGAAATGCCTCATAAAATTACTGAAACTAGCTACTGCTGTTCTTGTACTGTTTCTGAAGTCATCTTTACTCTTTCAGTGTCTTCATTCATCTTCCACTATCCTGTGACATGTCCCTCTCTGTGATCCTCCCTTAACTGCTGAGAGACTGTGTGTATTCAATTCCCCTTGAGTCTCTTTTTGCCTTCTTGAACCTTTCCGGTGGGAAGCTGTAAAGTGAATGTTTCAAGGGTTTGTGGAATGCAGAGCTTAGTGTAGCTGTGTGACATTTCACTGTGAACCAGCCATTCAGACCAGCTTATCTTCAGGGTAATATGATAACTACTAATTACTGATAACTATCCATCCATCCATCCATCCATTATCCAACCCGCTGAATCCAAACACAGGGTCACGGGGGTCTGCTGGAGCCAATCCCAGCCAACACAGGGCACAAGGCAGGAACCAATCCCGGGCAGGGTGCCAACCCACTGCAGTACTGATAACTATCATTTGTATTTATGACCACCAGTGTGTTTATTCTGTGATATCACTTGCGATACATGTATTCATGCTCATCCACACGTGGCGCAACAATCTTCCAGTTTTTAACATTACCTCATGTGAAGTCATGTGGAAATGTGTGAATCTGCATAATACATGTTGAAAGGGCAATCAAAGTTGGGTTCAAAATTTGAGAAATGATTGGTTGTGACATACCCAAATCATCACTATTGCAAAGCTACATTTTATACATAACATTACCAACATTTTCATTTCGGGCGACAGAGCATGGTTTCTCCGTGTAGATGGAGTGATCACATAACATACAAGATTTGTTACAAATATTATTCCATCTCTGTCAGACTGGTATCTTTTTATGTGTTCATTGCTGTCCAGCGTTTCCAAAGCATAGGCGAAATGGTGGCTCTGAGGCTAGGGATCTGCACTGGCAATCGGAAGGTTGCCAGTTTGAATCTTGCAAAATGCCAATAGGGACTCTGCTCTGTTGGGCCCTTGAGCAAGGCCCTTAACCTGCAATTGCTGAGCGCTTTGAGTAGTGAGAAAAGTGCTATATAAATGCAAAGAATTATTATTATTAAAACATGCAGACTTTCACAGACAGTGTATACCAATCTCTGTTTCTACGGCATCTTCTGGTAGCTTTTAGCGAGTTAGGACAAATAAGATAAAATGTTTTTGCTCCTATACCTAAGAGTAGAACCAGACAAGAAAATTTAAAAGACAGTTCTAAATGAGAGATGATTTCAAGGCCAATTTTTTGCATAAGAATTAAGAAAATAGAGTTGTGTGTCTTTTCCTGTAGGAGAAAAACAATCAAACCAAGTTTAATTAGGTTTATGTTTTGTGTTTCTTGCTATTGTCCTGTGTAACACATACAACCCTACAAAACAAAATTAAGTAAGAGCACAAAAAATAACACATGGGGTCAACATACAAAGAGGCATTATACAAAATATTATGGCCATCTTGTAAATTCAGAGGACAAAACTAACTTGCTAAGACAGAAAGAAAAAGTTCATAAATGATTGAAAAAAAATAAACACACTGCCAAAAATGTCCTTAACTTACTGCGGTATCTGACAGTATCCCTTACCACTTGGTAAATTTAAAAAAATTACAGAAAAAAATATTTTGAGCGTTTCTAAAATGGTACACACCACCTGTCCTTTAGATTTAATTCCAAACAGACTGTTGAAAAGCTCACTATGAGTAGCTGCAAATATTAACTGTTTAAGTGGCTGCCATTGTCCTTAATTCCTTCAATGTAGATTTTTTAGCTTTACTAAGTTATTCATATTTATATTATCATATTCTAAAGAATTTTGAAACATTTTCAAGTTTACCAGATTTTTACAGTTTGACAAAAAATATGCAATAACTTCATAATTGAAATTCTACCTTAAAAACAAAGATGTTAAGAATAATTTCAGTTTGAGTATTGCTCTGGTCATATCATAGACACATTCTTATCTCAGTTTGCACATTGTGTTCTGATATTCTCCTTTTCATGAATTTCTGCCATAATTATGCTTTTAGATTTAAGTGCAGCTTTTGAAAATGTTGACCCTATAATTCTATTGCACAGTCACACACACAATTCTTAACTAGTTTATATCAAAGGCATTCAAGTACCTTTACAAGTCTTCTGACATTACCCCCTTGTGTTTTTCTATAGTTAAAAATGGTGTACCTAAGATTTTAATACCAGGATGAGTTTTTCTCTTTAAATTTTACCTTTAGGAGATTGAAACATAATGTCAGCTTTTGTTCTCATGCTGAGGGCAGTCAGTTAAATTTATCTGTAAGCCTATTGCTTCTTTAACTGTTTCACTAATTGCATGCCTTAGTGAGGTGAAACAGTGAATAAATGACTAGTATTTGCTCTTAAAAATAAAAGCAACTTTAGTTGGGGTAATTTGGCAGAGTAAGACAAAGCTGACATTTCTTAATTCAAATGACCTACAGTTTTATTTTTTTTCAAAACCACATAAAATATAAATTTAATATTTGACACAGATTTTAATGTTTGGTCTTCTTATTTTCACATTATCTAAATTCTACCTTCTCCTGTTTGGACATGTGGCAAAATAACAATATTTTATTTATTTGGAGCTTTTTGAATAGCTATCTTATGCATTTGCACCAAGTAGAATTGTACTGGTTTACTGTCAGGCATTTCAAATCATTTGTTCAGCACTAATTCAAAATGTTGCAGCCAAGACCATAACTAAACTTATAGGGGTAGTTTCCCAGACAGAGATTAAGCCTAGTCCTTGACTGAAAAGACCTTTCAAACCAGACTGTCTGAAATCTGCTTACTCAGTCATGGTTAGAAATAGTTCTAGAGTTAGCCTACTCCTGAATCAACTGAGGCGATTTCCTGTAAGAAGAATAGAGCTCCTCCAGTAGAAAATGACTCCAAGGAGGCAGGATTAATTTCAGATTAACATTGTTTATCAAAGAAGACACATTAATTACTTGCACTATGTCAATGAAGGTCAAAGAATAACACATGCTAGATAAGTTCTGACTGATAGAAGAGACCCATTGCAACATTTTGATAAAATTAGTTTTCAAGATCATTTTCAAATGCATAAAGTGCATGTGATGGAGGTTATTTTTCTTTTGGATCCCAGGCTTTCATCTGTGACCCAAAGAGGATGGGCTGTACCAGTTTGTCTCCAAGTGCTTATAACATACGGTTTCTGTCATGTGGCACCTTTCACTGAGAACTTGGGGATTTATATAGTGTCAGTGAACCAACAGTATGTAAGATCATTCAAAAAGTATGCAGGGCCATTTGTGAAGTAACAGGGCAATACCTAAACTTCCTAGATGATACAACCCAGGCTAACTACAATATACAATTTCATGAATACGGAATCCCCGGAGTCATAGGCTGCATAGATGGAACCCATATTCTCATAAAACATCCCTCTACTCCTGATGTTGAGGAATACAGGAACCACAAGAACTGTTGCACCCAAACATTGCTACACGTTGGAAAAGTATAATGTGTGATTTACAGATTTTCTTTAACCTCTTTCTGTATAGTCAATTTGTAAGAGGACATCATAGTGAAATATTGTTAGGTGACAGTGGGTATGCTTAGAAAAAATTTTTGTTCACACCATATTTGCACAAAACAACAACTGAGCAATGGCGCTACAACCAGGCTCATATGAGCACTAGGGGTCTAGTAGAGTGCATGTTTGATGTTTGGAAGAGTCATTTTCAGTGCCTTCAGAAAACACTTTGGTTCAAACCAAGAAGATGCTGCATTGTCAATTGAAACAGCATGGATGCCAAGACCCTTTGATAGAAGAGGATGACAATCCAGATGTACCACCATTTACAACAGACTACAGTAAAGGACTTGTATACAGAGATTCTTTTGCATTGCGCTGCTTTAAGTAGATATTTTTAGAATTACTTTCATCCTTCTGTTTAGATCAGATACATTTTCACATGTAATGAGCAAACAGAATTTATTTAAAAAATAAGTGTATATTTTGTCTGTTATGTTACAGACACAGCTGTTACATCCAACATGGGTTAATAAAACAATATTTATTTCACAAATTCATATATTCAAGTGACATTTGAGACAGTTGTGTCTCTCTCCTCATCTCCATTTACAGTTCTACTTGCAGTATCTTCATTTTCATTTCATGCTCCTCCTTAAGATAGTTTAGATACTTTAAGATATATTAGCTTATGTTTGTGAAATTCAATAGTTAGCCTTTCATGGATAGTGGATCTTTTTTCTGGTGATCAGTACTAGCAGACACTGTCACCCTTGCTTCTGAGGATGTGGAGGGTAAATCACTTTGCATCTCTTCAGTTCCGTATGCCTTTCTCCTTGAAACGAGAAAAGATCATATTTATAGTCAAATAAATGCAGATTACATGAGATGTTTGACATCAGATGACACAGAAGCAAATGAAAGTTTGAAAGGAGAGGGAGAAAATGCAAGGGAAGTAGGTATGTGCAATCCCTCATCTGAACTGGCTAGATAGTCATCATCTAGTATGTTCTCCAAAGGTTGCTGGCTGTCCTTTATTCCTGTCAGTAACTCATCCAATTGGTCAGTTTCTTTATTTACAGGTCCTCTACCAGTCTTAAACCTCTATTTTTGGACCAAAAAAGGATCATTTCTATGAATGTGAAACTTTAAGTGATAGTTATGCAGGCCTTATTGAACAGTATTTAATGGAGAAAAAATGCCTTAGTATTGCTTTGATGATAGATAGATAGATAGATAGATAGATAGATAGATAGATAGATAGATAGATAGATAGATAGATAGATAGATAGATAGATAGATAGATAGATAGATGTTATTAATAAACTAATTCTGTCAATTTATTGTATTTTGAGTTGATCTGAGCAAAGCCTGTCGTATTTTTTAGGTCATTGGGAAGGCTTAAAATAGTAATTATATGTTATAAAAGTCCCCCTTATGGGGTTTCAAGAAAAGATTAGTTTTATAAAGTGAAGGATTCCATATACATTTTTCTACAATTGCCAATATTAGTTGGCACATTTGACATGCTAGATTAAAACTCTGTATTAGGTTATTTTACTATTTTTACTATTGGTGGGATAGTCTCTAGCATCCTTGAAGCTTAAAATGAAAATGGATTTTAAAAATAAATAAATATTTGACTTAATTTCCTTTGAATATGCTTTGATGTAGCAAAATAAAGAAACATAACAGTATAACATAGATTTAAGTAAAAGAATTCACAAAAAAGTCCACCCAATTTTATTGAAATATTTCTACCTTGGCGTTTGGATAAAACATGTGAACCTGCAAAAAGAATAACTTTGGAAATCCAATAATTGCGCTGTTCAGTACACCACAGATGTTGTAAACAAGCAGTCACTAGGGGCAGGACATTCCACTGTGCAGAAATGCCAGTTGATTGCATTGCTAGCATCTGTTCATTTGTAACATCTGGGTTAGAAAAAAAAACAAAACAAAACTATATACCATGTGTATCAAGGATTGCCTAAGGCCAAAAATGCTTTATCTGGATATATTTTAATTAACAGTTGGAGCTATCATCAATTAAACAAACTAGCAACTGTCTGTTGATCATTGGTTATTTTGGGTAAGTAGAAGGCCATAAACATGCATTTTAAGTCAGCAGTTAACCATTTAGACTCATATTTAAAACTTTCGCTTAACATCACAAATAGAATGAAAAACATTTAAACTGAAAATATCCTGTCTTGATGATTTTCTTTAATTCATTTAATTTGATGTGTAATTTTTTTCTTGTTTTGTAAATGGCATTTACTTTTCTGACAATGGTTTGTAATCTGGCAAAATAGATTCTGAAATAAGACTTTATTTTTTACCAACTATATATATACGGTACAAACACAAGCTTATTGCATGAGACCATATCTTTTCCACACTGTTATGTTTTCAGGGAAACCTTTCTGGGCAATGTGCCTAGACTTCAAGTTCATGTTTACTGTCATGTGTACAAAACCCAAGGTGATTTTTGCTTGCTCATGCCTAACAAGCTAGTGACAACAATAAAATACTAAGAAGGGAAAACAAATACTTCAGAGACAATCTTCAGAATATTCTATCCAAACTCAGGCACATGAGTGTTTTTGTTGTGGGAGATAGATGAGGAGAAAATGGAAACTCCACACAGAGGGAACCCTACCTAGAAATGGAGTGTGCTAGGTGTGTGTGTAGGCATGATGTTCAATACATCATCTCACTGTCCTTAAATTTAAAGAGTAAATATGATTTTATCAGTATTATTTTCTTCTCCACATTATCTTGAGTCTGTTTTTTGCATAAATTGTTCTTTAATGGATATATTTAAATAGCATAGAAACTAACACTACATTTTAGAGTATAAGAGTAGTATTCAGTTTGTCGTAAACATCATCAATAGAGCACTACAAATTATTAATGAAATTTCGCTGTAAATCAAAGCAGAATTTCTATGTATGCTGTTTAGTTTGTCTTTAATAATTGTAAAGTCTGCATCATTAGCACATTAGAACAATCTAGACAAGAACAGGCCATTCAGCCCAACAAAGCTTGCTTGTCTTATTCATTGTAATACTTCCAAAATTTCATCAAGTCTACTTTTAATAATAACAATAATAATACAGTATGTTTCATTTATATAGTGCCTTTCCCATGCTCAAGGCCCCTTTTAAAGTCCCTAAAGTCCTACTGACTACAACACTACTTGGTAACTAATTCCAATTGTCTATGGTTCTCTGTGTGAAGAAAAACATATGTTTGTGCGAAATTTACCCTTAAGAAGTTTTCAACTGTGTCCCTGTGTTCTTGCTGAACTCATTTTAAAGTAACAGTCTTGATCCACTGTACTAATTCCTTTCATAACTTAAAAGACTTCAGTCATGTCACCTCTTAATCTTCTTTTCCTTAAACTGTATAGGCTCAGCTCTTTTAATCTTCCCTCATAATTCATCCCCTGTAGCCCTGGAAGAATTAGCCTAGTCACTCTTCTCTGGACGTTTTCTAGCACTGCTATGTCTTTTTTGTAGCCTGGAGACTAAAACTGTACCGAGTACTCCAGATGAGGCCTCACCAGTGCATTATAAAGCTTGAGCATAACATCCTTTGTCTTGTATTCTATGAATTATACTATATAACATAACATTCTGTTAGCTTTCTTAATGGCTTCTGAACACTGTCTGGCAGTAGATAGTGATAAGTCAAGTACGACTCCTAAATCCTTCTCATAAGGTGTATTTTCAATTTTCAGACCTGCCATTGTGTATTCAAACCTAACATTTTTACTTCCTATATGTAATACTTTACATTTACTTGCATTAAATTTCACCTGACACAAATCTACCCAAGCCTGTATGCTGTCTATGTCCCTCTGTAATGACTCAACAAACTATCTGCCAATCCACCATCCATCATAGTTAACCCAGACTTTCAAAAAGATTTTGATAAGGTTCCTCGCTGAAAGTTAATCCTGAAGCTAGAAATCATTGTCCTCGGCAGTAATTTATGAAAATGAATTTCATACTGGTTAACAAACAGGAGACAATAAAGATAACAGGACAATGCTCTACATGTGACAAGGTCATTAGTGGTGTGCTTCAGGCATTTGGTCTTGGAATGTTATTTTATTGTAATTTATATTAATGACATGATGCTTAGTACTGATAACTAGTAAATAATCCACTGATATTTAAAGATGAAACAAATAGTAAATACTGAGGAATTCAATATAAATCAAGGGTCATTAAGTTCAAAGTTTAAAATTAGGCTGTTAAATTTACCTGGACTGCTATGTGAGGCCTGAACAGTGTACTACAAAAATACATGGCGGCATTAGAAGCACTGAAGAGTGAGTAGCCCAACCAACTACATACTTGGATAATGAGACCCATCCTACTCTTTTGATCTTATGAAACCGAACCTCTTTATCTGCTCCAAGTGCAGCTTAATCCAATACTTAAAAACGCTCGTAGTCATTTGTAGGGAAATATGATTTTATTATTGTGGTCAATGTTATATTTCTTGTTGAAGTGTTAAGAAAAATATTAGACAGTAAGTTTATGATTTTAAAACTGTAAATGCATTTTTTGTTTAGTTAACCTTTTGATCTCTGTAATAGCAGTATGCTTTAAATACAGTGGGCGGAAGTGTTAGTATAAGACAGCAGACTGAAAATTAAATTAGCAAAAATGAAACTTTACTCTATAAAAAGGTCAGTCTAGCAAGATGAAAGGTTAGAACTTTAAATGGAAAAATGTTCATTTTCTGGACTTCCCAAACTGTGTAAAAGCAAAACTCTGAAACCATTGGTTATCTTGGTGCATGCACACCTTGTGAACATGTACTGACATGGTCTATCAAATTACTTTGGACAAAGAGGAGCTGGAGGTGTCTTACCTCGGCCCTAACAAGCTTTAAAAAGTCAGATTCATACAGAAAGAGATACAGAGGAACTAGAAAGGAAGAAAAGAAGGGAGAACCAAGACACCCAATAACGTGAAACCAGCAAAGTAACGTTAAGAGACTCAAGGTCACCCATAATTTGTGTGTTGGCCAGGATCATCTATGACAGATCCTGAAATATTCCAGGTTGTATTTAATTGATTTGCCTCACCCATTTAATTTTATTTGTTTTCACTTTTTGGCACATTAAGAATAATTAAGAATGTTAAAGA
Source organism: Erpetoichthys calabaricus (assembly GCF_900747795.2). NCBI lineage: Eukaryota > Metazoa > Chordata > Cladistia > Polypteriformes > Polypteridae > Erpetoichthys > Erpetoichthys calabaricus. Next base: position 214,354,082 of record NC_041397.2, on the reverse strand, counting down.
TTATAATAACTGAATAAAAGCTCCCCTTTGTTGTATTTACTATTTGCTCTCTGTTGCCACCTGGGGTATAGATGAACAAAGAGGATCCTCTAATAGGAGAAGTGAGCAGTCAGCTCTGGATGTAGATCAGATCTGTAGTCCCAGTGACAAGTGCTTTCTGACTGTCAGGCAGCTTCTCCTTCTAGGCCAGGTGAAGAAAAAGATAATAAAACAAGAAACCAAGAATTGGGGTGCATGACATATGTGTGGGTCTGCATAACAAGGCATCTAGGTGTGGAAAGAAAAATATAATAAATAAATGTTTTAGAATGGGGGCATCCCCAAACCCTTTAACAATAAAACAGAATTTAAAAATGTGATTCAGCAAAATTCCTTTAATGAAATTATACACACAAAGGCATGTAGTGAGAAGTCAAGCAAAATGATGCCTTTTATTGGCTAACTAAAAACATTATGCAATATGCAAGCTTTCAGGAAAGATGTGGGACAGGAGTTTGCATAACATTCAACATTATACATAGTTATTGTCTGTTTTTCTGTTTTTCACCTGCATTGTTATCATTCTTTAATTTAATATTATTTATTGTATCAGTATGCTGCTGCTGAAGAATGTGAATTTCCCATTGGGATTAATAAAGTATCTATCTATCTATCTATCTATCTATCTATCTATCTATCTATCTATCTATCTATCTATCTATCTATCTATCTATCTATCTATCTATATTGTAATCTTTTTAGTTAGCCAATAAAATGTATAATTTTGCTTGACTTCTCCCTACATCCATAATGGCTAACCTGGTACAACACCCTAGTACTGCATACACAAAGGCAGAGATTTAAATTATAAATCTAAATCTTATGGGAAGTACATTCAGGATTATAACTAGTCCTAACAAATCAAGATTAGGGGAATGATTGGTCTTATCTTTTCTCAAAAGTTTGTTATGTACTGTACGTCTTGACGTTGTGACAGATAAAGGGCACTCTCTATCTTTGGCTGACTGCGATCTGCCTGTATTAATTTGTCGGCAGATCGACCAGCCATTTCCCAGCCCTCCTTACCTTCTTGTGGGGTGAGCGGTGCTTCGCTCGCCTCCCCCTTCCCCTTCAAAAAGGCCAACCCTGTCTTCTTGAGGGCGAAGTCAAAAACAGCAGGACGCGGACCTTCTGCTTCCCCCACTCCTTCAGGGGTGGTCATGTGTCCTTCGCTGGCACCCGACATGCGGAAGTCCTTCTTTTTCCTCATCGGCTCGACCGACAGCGTGCCACCATCTTCAGGAGCTTCACCTGCCTCCCGCAGAACCTCTAGATGATCTTCTCCAAGGCATGTGCACGGTAAAAAATGAGCTATTTTAAAAATGTCATCACTGATATCCCCAGCACATACCTCGTTGAAGTCTTCTTTATCCGGAGGCTTTTCCCGATCCGTGTAGCCACTCCAAAACTCATCCCGAGCGTCGGCCATGATGAGTGTGGTTCCTCCGCTGGCGTTGTTGCTCCGTTTGACTTTTCTCCTCCCCATGACGGTCTTGGTAAAGGTAGGTTTTGGCGAATTTTCTGCGTGTCTTACGTTGTGTTCTTGGGGTTCTTTGTTCACAGAAATTTTTAGATACAGGTCCTCTGCCAAACCGACGGACAGAGAATCCTGCCGACTACGCCAACTGTGACAGATAGAGGGCGCTCTCACTCCCTTGAACCCTCGGACACCATGCCAGACACCAGATAAAAGTCCAAATATAATTTTTATTTAGACAAATACGTGCATAAAGCACCCTCCTCTTCACAATACTCATAAATCAATATCTCTAAACAATAATCAATCAATAATCCTCCACTCCCAGAGGCTTAGCCACCCTGCCACCCAACTCAGCTCAACGTCTGTGATCTCCCATAGTCCTTTTATAGTCCTTGACCCGGACGTGTTTCGCTCTCTCTGTCCATGTGACTAGGAACACTTCCGGGTCAGATAAAAACTCTTCTTCTTCATCCCGGAAGTACGTCATTCCTCCTGTCGCTGTGACTAAGACATACTTCCGGGTTATAGGGCATGTAAGAATCTCTGGGCCTCCCTGCAGCGTCTTCTGTTGGCCCCTAAGGTATCCAGCAGGGCTGTAAAGGAAAACTCCACTGTCCATGACTCCCTGCTGGTATTCGGGGCACCTCCATGCTGCAGGGAGAGCTCCACCTGGCGGCCTGGGGGTATTGGCCGGGATAAAAAGCCGGCCATGTCCCACAATGTTTATATTGTTTTGGATAGGTGACATGTAATTTCATATGCAACACAGATAAAAATCAGTTCTAATTTTTCTTTACTTAAATGACTGAATCAAGTATATTTTCCATGTGTGACAGTGTGGGTTATCTATATACTTCTGCTTCCGTTTGGGAGCCTCTTGAATCCACCACCGTCAATAGTCATGAAGTAATGAAGACATACATTTACAGCAAGGGACAGGTATAAAAAAGTATCAAGTACTTTTATTAAAATCAATCCAAAAAAAAACAGTGTTCAAATTAAAGTGCAGTGCATTAACCATTAAATAAATAATCTGATAAATTCAAATAACTGTGGAGATTAAAATATCATAAATAAATATTCTCTTAAAAGCAAGGTTACAAGGCAGAAATCTGTTCTTTAAAAACACAGGTCCTTCTAAAATTGATGTCTCCTCTGCTTACCCTCTGCGCATCCATCAGCAGGAGGATCAGTCCCACCAACAGGCATAGTCATCCTTTACATGACTCGGGTCCCTACAAGTCCCAGGCTCCCAGAAGGGTGCAGTGCCAAGTCTCACTCCTCAGACTCCCGTTGTCACTCCTCAGTCTTTCATGGGAGCCCCTACGACCACTCTAGCTACCTCCAGAAATGCTCAGCTGGAGTGACCATCTTCAGGGCTCTTAACCATCGGCCCTACGCTCCTCTTAGGGGCTTTCCTCCTGACTGCCTGATTCCTTTCCTCTGCACACTGTCTTCTTCCTGTCTCTGTCCTTCATCTGTTTAATCTCCCTCTCTCTGATTCTGTCTTTCTCCTTTTCGCTGTCTGTCATGCAGGCTCCCTATATTGACCTGATTGGATGTAGGTGTGAGATGCCACTCCTCCGAGGCACGAATGAGGCACTTTACTGACATTCACATTCGCACGTGTATACGCAATCAGTCATGCACCCCAACCGTCCCCGGACTGGAGCGCACTTTCTGAGACTGTGCGCTTTTGGGCATGGTTATTTATTTAAAATCTGCAAAGTGCCATGGACCACTTATCACACCATGTAATCACACCGAGGCCAATTTGTTTGTTCACATGTGGATTTGAAAATCAAATTTTGTTTAGTAATATATAGGATTTTTTAAAATACTAGTACATGAAGGCTCCCATCTTTAACAAAATATTGCTATTTCCTGTTCCATACAGGACATGAAGATACTCTTTGTGTTTAGATTTTTGTTTAGTCCAGTGAGATTTACTTACAATATTGCAGCACATGAACTATTGCCTAATCCAGCATCTACATCTTGTAAAATAATACTTCTGAAGAATTTTATTTTTTTTATTTTTGCTTGTTGGAAATGATAAGATGTTTGAGATGCCACTGATAAAATCAATATGATTTTTAGATTTACTAATTGTTTTTAGAGGGTCTTCCTGTGTTTAGTGTCCTTCATGCATGGAGCTAATAACAAAAAAGATAGCAGTTGCTTAAAGAAAAATAAAAGTAAGATAATAAAACTGGTCTCTCAATTTTGGTTGTCTAAGTACAGTATGTTCACTCATTTTTATTCACATTACATTTAAAAACCTTGAGATAAACAGATTAAACTAAGGGTGCAGGAACCCCTCAACTCTTCAGGGTTTCCCTCATGCTGACTTTTTTCCACACTCAGCAGAGATTCAAAGGGCTTGAGAGCAGCTGTTGCTCTTGAAGGGCTAACATGTAAAAAATCGCACACAGTACAACTAATGAAAAATGAATACTTGAAAAACAGGACCAATCCTATTAGAGGGGCATAAGCGAAGTGGGCTGCACATTGTTATTTCCGCACAGAAAATAATATCTGGTGGACATGGGGCTTTACATTCCCTGCATCCACCACACTGTGGCCCTAGATTAAGGTATGTAGCGACAGAATATATCTTAGTCTATGAGAATAAGAAGGGTGATAAATATTTGTACACCAATACAATGTGGGCATTTCATCTTAAGATAGCAAGGTTCTGGCCTGAGTAACATTTAGAATTGTTTGATTCTCTTTGTAGAATGCTCCTTGCTAAAAATAAATACAAAATATATGAATGTATTATCTTAATACAAATTCTACGAAAGCAAACTATTTACTTTAAAATATTCAGGCTACCACATATGAAGATATTTAGGTGAACATTTCAGACTGAGCTTTGCTATTTGCTGCACTTTATCATAAAAATGATCTCAGGGTAAAAAATAACAAAAGTCAACACAGCTTTTTCAGTCCTACAACCTTCTGTCAGGCTAAGTAGAATAAAATTTTGTCTCCTACCTTATTATCATCCTATGGTTTTAACCTTGGTTTTCCTGGACAGACATCTAACTGGGTCAGGGAGGGAAACGGGATATTCTACAGAGAAAATTATACTATATTTGTTTGTACCAAATGAAAAAACCAGCTCTGCTGTAATAGTGAGAAATTTATGGTTTCTGTGAGTTTCTTTGCTTTTCTGCTGCTGTGCTGTTTCAAGCACATTCTGCCTTATGTGAGAGAGCAGTGGGTGAAGAACTCTTGCAAGTCTCCTGTTTTTAACATCTGAATTAGTTGCCATTTACTTTACAATAGGTATTACTAAGATACAAATGACCTTTAGCAGTAGATACTTGTATTTAAATGCCACGTAGCCTTCATACAATGAAAAGCCTACAATTGGGACACTGGCAAATAAACTAAACTTTATCACTTATGCTTGTGGATTCACAGTTCTGATACCCTTTACCACTCTTATGTGATGACCCCACCACTTATTTATTTCCATATAAATTACATTGTTCTTCTTTTTATGTCTCTGTTGTTCCTGATGAAGTTTAAAACTGATTTTAACATATTGTCACAGATATGCGCTTGGGAGTCAACCAAATGGACCAGGAAACGCCAATTCCATGCCAGGCCAGGGGGCCAGGGGGCACTAAGCCTCTCTGTTTTCTCTCTGCAGACCAACCACAAGCAATCCTCCTGTCCCATCCCCAAGGATGCCACTTCCTGTGAACCACCTATAAAAACCCTTGATCCTCCATACTTAAACAGTTCTGTTTTGGACTCTAGCCTGTACACATTGTATGCAAATTTAAGCCTTTTGCAGCCAGGGAAACTATACAGGCGGCTGCCCCAAACCTTTGTTGTGTGTTCGGCTATTTCTTTCACAATACACATTGTCAATTATAACAGCAAGAATGATTTGATCCCTTTTAATCCTGCTGAACTTATAAAAACATACAGCCTTTATAAAATTCTTTAAACATATGACACACTGTCTCTTTTTTTTAACTCTGTAAGTAGCAACTATAGAAAACCCCATTAGCTACTGGTGCAAAAACACATAATACTATGTATCTTCTTCTTTTACACTTAGTTTGTCATTTTTACAGCTATTTACACCTATTGGTGTTAAATGTATTTTCATTTGTCTCTTTGGCATCACTTCAGATTTTGGCAAGATGCCTATCAGTTAATTGACACGACACTACAGCAAATTAGAGAACAGACTTAAAGTTTGATCCCAGAGTTTGATTCTAAGTAAATCATTTCACGTTATTTGCCTGGAAAATGTTTTAGTTTTCTCATGACAAGCAAAGTAGTTACAGGACTTACATCTGTCTAACCTTTTTCAATCAAAGAATCACAGACCTACTATACATGAGTTTGCTTCTCTCCAGGATTCACTCATTTTGACTTTTTCAACTTTTATAAAGTGAGGAATAATGGTACTGTTCTGTTGTTTTAATCTAATACACACTACAAATATTTATGTTTACAATCTGTTCAATTAGGCCCACTGATTAGCACTGTTACTTCACAGCATTAGTGGCCACAGTCTGTGTGGTTTCTGCACATTCTCCCTGACTTAGAAACATAAGAAATCTGACAAAGAGAAGACCGTTCAGTCCATCAAGCCTGTTTGTTTAGCTAATAGCTAAGCTCTCCCAATATCCCATCCAGATTCTTCTTAAAGGTTGTCAAGGTTTCTGCTTCAACTCCATGTCTCGGTAGTTTGTTCCACGGTCCCACAACTCTTTGAGTAAAGAAGTGCTTCCTGGCTTTGGTCTTAAATGCACTTCCTCTTAATTACTGCTGTTCTCGAGTATGTAATTCACCCTTCAACTGAAAGAATGTTGCTGGATGCATTTTATCAATGCCTTTGAGGATTTTAAATACCTGGATTAGGTCCTTATGAAAGTCTCCACTGCTTGAGACTAAACAATTTAATTCTCTGAGTCTGTCACAGCAGGACATGTCCTTAAGTCCTGGAATGCACTTGGTTGCTCTTCTCTGCACAACTTCATGTGCTACTGTGTCTTTCTTTTACAGTGGTGATTAGAACTGTGCAGAATACTCCAGATGCAGTCTCACTAATGCATTAAGTATAACATCCATCCATCCATCAATTTTCCAACCCGCTGAATCCGAACACAGGGTCACGGGGGTCTGCTGGAGCCAATCCCAGCCAACACAGGGCACAAGGCAGGGAACCAATCCCGGGCAGGGTGCCAACCCACTGCAGGACACACACAAACACACCCCAAGCACACACTAGGGCCAATTTAGAATCGCCAATCCACCTAACCTGCATGTCTTTGGACTGTGGGAGGAAACCGGAGCGCCCGGAGGAAACCCACGCAGACACGGGGAGAACATGCAAACTCCACGCAGGGAGGACCCGGGAAGTGAACCCGGGTCCCCAGATCTCTCAACTGCGAGGCAGCAGCGCTACCCACTGCGCCACCGTGCCGCCCTAAGTATAACATCCCTTGACTTAAATACATCAGCTATTATGATATAATCTAACATTTTATTTGCCATTTTAATTACGTCTGTGGCAGCACGGTGGCACAGTGGGTAGTGCTGCTGCCTCGCAGTTAGGGAGGACCCGGGAAGCGAACCCAGGTCTCCTGTGTGGAGTTTGTATGTTCTCCCTGTGTCCGCATGGGTTTCCTCTGGGTACTCCGGTTTCTTCCCACCATCCAAAGACATGCAGGTTAGGTGCATTGGCGATCCTAAATTGTGCTTGGTGTGTGTGTACGCCCTGCGGTGGGCTGGTGCCCTGCCCGTGGTTTGTTTCCTGCCTTGTGCCCTGTGTTGGCTGGGATTGACTCCAGCAGACCTCCGTGACCCTGTAGTTAGAATATAGTGGGTTGGAAAATGGATGGATGGATTACTTCTGTACATTGCTTACTCAATGAAAATGTCAGGTCAACATAAACACTTAACGCCTGTTTCCTTTAGGACAGTGCCTCCCATCCTGTATTTATAATTGATGTTCCTTTTGCCCATGTGTAGCACTTTGCACTTTTCTACATTAATCTACATTTTCCAAGTGTTTGCCCAGTTCTGAAGCTTGTCCATGTTTTTTTTTTTTTATAATTCTTTTTGTTGCCTCCTCAGTCTCTGCCAGCAAAATCAATGTCATTAATAAAATCGGAAGCAGTAATGCTCCAAGGACTGACCCTTGTGGGACTCCATTAATGACCTCACTCCATGTGGAGCATTCTCCTCTTATCTGTACTCTTTGTCTCCAACTGGTTAACCAACTAGTGATCCATTCTTGTAGTTACCTCTGATGCCCACAGCTCCTAGTTTCAGAATTCATCTTTGGTGTGGGACTTAATCAAAGACTTTTTGAAAGTGTAAGTAAATTATGTTGTATGCTTTGTTTTTGTCAACTACAGTATTCCAGCTGCTTCTTAAAAAAATCTAGACGATCAGTTTGGCCGGACGTTCCTCTCATAAAGTTGTATACTCATAAATGTTGTTAATATATTATTTTCATTTAGGTAATTTTCCTTTCTTAATATATTTTCCATAATCTTGTATGGCACAGAAGTAAGTCTTACTGTTGTGTAACTGGACTTAAGAAGGACTTACCCTAAGTACTCTAATTTCCTTCCAAATCAAAAAAGATATGCATGTTAGATGAATTGGGCTAAATGAGAAAGGGTGGTCATGATCATATCCTGTGATAGATAGATTGATGATCTGTTTCACACTGTAAAGGAAGTATTATTGTGAAGAGAGTACATAACCATAAAATTATTCTCCCATAGGTTTAATATAAAGATTTTGTAATTCTTTTCAATGTTACTTCTTTGTGTTAAATTTTGGTACAAAACATTGGGTCTCCTTATGTACTCTGTCTTCCTCGTACATCACAAAGATCTGCTTATTAAGACAGTTAGACAGAGTGAGTGTGGACATGTCCAAGAGTGCACCCTTTAGTAGACTGGAATGCTATCTAGGGTTCTTTCCAAAGTATTATACTGTGAAAAAGTGACCAGTTCTTGGTTTTTAGTTACTGTAAAATAATCATATGACAAGCCCAAAAAGTAAGTAAAATTGCTTTAAGAATGCGCTTGGCCTTTTTTGTGTAATGTTTGGGTGTGTTCGTATGGTTATTTTATGATATAATTACTTTTATCATTATTTTTGTAATGTCATTACACCAACATGTTTTGTTGCTCCTAATTGGTGTTGCCATGTTTCCATTTTATTTTAATGGCCACTAAAATATTGTTCATGACTAAAGCATCTATTGCTTTATAACTTAATAGAACGGTATTAAAAAAGATGGCACTGCCTATGGAAAGATATCTGAACATTAGATGATATATATAGAACAATCTTGTGGTAGTTTTCAACTAAAGTGTCTCTTGAAAATAAAGATTAATGAGGATACTGTTTAAAATTCAACTTATATTACAACTGTACTTTCAAGACTTTTCAGTTTTTGTTTTTTAAAGGTGGCTTTAAGTCATTTTGCATTAAGGACCATTCCAAAAGACATTCACAACAAATTGTATTTATTCCTATGCTAGTAATTTGAACTGTTTTAATTATTCACTTTTTCTCATTAGTCTTTAAACTTACACCAAAAAAAAAAACACAAGAAACCAGCCAAGGAGTAATGGAAGATTTATACTGAACTAAATAATTAAAAGAGGCTTTTATTGCCTTGTCATTCTATCCCTCCAGTGTTATAAATATTCCTTGGAAAGCCTACTTCTTTCCAACTTAAAGCTTTACTGAGGCAGCATGATTACCATCAAATTTGAGCTGTAAAGATGTACATTAATAGATTTTTTTATGGTGCTCAAGATCTGATAATGGAAGAGCATAAGTTGCACCTCAGGTCAGAAAAGGCAGGCTGTTATATAGCACATAGTTTATTTTCAGTTTACCTTTTAATTTCACCAGACGCGTATATTTCTCTTTCCTTTACTTATTTATCATCTAAAAAGACAGAACCCTTCACACCCCTTGTTTTTTAGTCAGCCTATTTTCTTTTACCTTGGACTTGCCAGCCTTTCTGAAAAGTATTGCTGGTAATCAAAAATATTTAATAATTTTATTTATTATATAAATAAGTACTGGATGAGGCTATTATAAATACAGGACTGTTGCACTTCAGTAAAGCAACATCCTTTGATTCTCTGTGTTCTACCAGTGCTTTTGTGTAGCATAGTAACTCACAGACACAACTCTGTACAAAATTATTTTAACCTTCCATGTTCTTTTTAAGACAAAATGCCATTCTCAGTTCTCAATGCTGTTACTTATTTCTATAGATTTAGAGGGTTGCATTATATCAGGAAAATTTGTTGTACTAAGTTTTTTCCATGTTTGCTAACAAGTCCTGAAATCTTTTTATAGAAATTATATTGTTTAATGCATAGCTTTGCAGTATATGTTCTTTTGTTAAATGTGAACACTATCTGAAAAAATTAGCAAAACTCCATGTTCTATTGTAAAAGCCCCATTAAAGTTCTATAATATTAAAATACATGTATTTTTGTAGTTGATATAACATTAACTTGGATTATTTGCCTGTAGTTCTCAAAATATATAGAGTGCCTATAAAATGTATGCACTCCCTTGAAAGTTTCCACATTTTTTTTATTATTATACAACATTGAATCACAGTGGATTTAGTATATGCCCCTTTGGTGGCCATGACAGCCTTGAGTCTGTGTGTGCAGGTCTCTATCAGATTTGCACATCTGTACACTGCAGTTTTTCCCCATTCTTCCTTGCAAAACTGTTCAACATCTGTCAGGTTGCATGAGGATCCTGAATGAACAACCAGAAATTCTCAGTTGGACTGACATCTGAACTCTGACTCTACCAATCCAAGACATCAACATTGTTTTTTTTTTTTTTTTAAGACATTAAGCCATGTATAGCTTTGGCTTTATTGTTGGGGTTGTTGTCTTCCTGGAAAATAAGTCTCCCTAAGCGCAGGTTTTTTTTCAGGATGTTTTCCTTCAGGATTTCCCTGTATTTTGTGCTGCATTAATTTTAATCTCACAAGCCTTCCAGGGACCGCTGCACAGAACCATCCCCACAACATGATGCTGTCTCCACTGTGCTTCATGGTGGAGATGGCGTGTTTAGTTCAGTGTTTAGCTTATATCAAACATGGCATTTAGTTGAACGGCTAAAATACTCTATTTTGGTCTCATCAGACCATTGACGCTTCTTCCAGCAAATTTTAGAGTCTCCCAAGCACCCTCTGACAATTTCTAGCTGAGATGTCATGTGTTTTTTTTTTAACAATGGCTTTCTTTTTGCAACTCTCTCATAAAAGCTGAGACAGGTAACGCACTCAGGCAACAGCTATTGGCTGTACAGTCTCTCAAATCCTAACTACTGTAGCTTGTAACTCTTTCACATTTCTCGCAGGTTTCTTGGTGGTCTCCCTCACTACTCTTCTTCTTGCATGATCATTCAGTTTTTGTGGATGGCCTGCTCTAGGCACATTTATAACAGCGCCATACTCCATTTCTTAATGAAATATTTAACTGGACTCCAGGGGATATTCAGTGACCTGGATATTTTCTCATTATCTATCCCTTGACTTGTGCTCTTCATTCACCTTTCATGAAGCTGTTTAGAGTGTTATTTTCATCTTCATTGTGTAGTTTAGGCTAATATACAATCATTTGAAACTCCTCGACTCCAGACTGGACACCCCCATTTAATGACATGACTATAAAACCAATTATCTGCACCTGTGATGATATTAAAGGGAGATCTGTTTTCACTTTGACTTTAAAGAGTTTTATTTCTGTTGATCAGTGTTAAAAACACCAAATTAAATCCACTGTAATCTAATTATTTGCAGCAATAAAAGGTGAACACTTTTTATAAGCATTGTAGGTTAAATTAAAGCATGGCAGAACTTAATGCACATTGCATTTAGTTTATTAAATTAAACAATGTAATGTGTATATAGACAAATATTGCATTGTTTCAACAATAAACGTCTATTATTGTAAATTGAATTTCCAGTTGCATATAAATTTAAGGGCAGCACGGTGGCGCAGTGGGTAGCGCTGCTGCCTCGCAGTTGGAAGATCTGGGGGACCTGGGTTTGATTCCCGGGTCCTCCCTGCGTGGAGTTTGCATGTTCTCCCCGTGTCTGCGTGGGTTTCCTCCGGGCACTCCGGTTTCTTCCCACAGTCCAAAGACATGCAGGTTAGGTGGATTGGCGATTCTAAATTGTCCCTAGTGTGTGCTTGGTGTGTGGGTGTGTTTGTGTGTGTCCTGCGGTGGGTTGGCACCCTGCCCAGGATTATTTCCTGCCTTGTGCCCTGTGTTGGCTGGGATTGGCTCCAGCAGACCCCCGTGACCCTGTGTTCGGATTCAGCGGGTTAGAAAATGGATGGATGGATGGATATAAATTTAAATATTCCACCTCTTTATTCAGTTCTGATTCAGTTATCCCTAGCCAAGGTCACAGTAACATTATAATGACCTTGTGAATAAAAACTTTTGTTGAATAATTTGTAAAAGAAAGCATGGTGGCTTTCATGGTAGGTATAAAATAGTGTTGACTTTTCCTTGACATTTGTGCTAGTACCAGCATGAAGAAGCTAGGCTTTTTAGCTCCTTCTGAAAAAAAGAAAGAAGTATTTGTTGCCTACTGCATGTATTCTGGTAGTTGCCTAGTTGTAAACAGATTAGCGGGATCAGAGATGGGGTGGCACGGACAAGGAAAGGGCACATCAAGGACCAAACAAAGTAATGAAAATCCACACTGACAAATGCAGAGATTGGTTGCCTCCCAGGTAGTTATTTGGTTGGGTAAAGCTTGTCATAATGTCTAAAAGAGAAAGCTAATGCCACTCTTGAATAAAGACTGCAATATTTCCCCAAGGAAGCAAGAGGTTCCATAAATATACACTATGCTTAGATTGCTGGACTATCTAACTGGGAGAGAAAGGCTGCAGATAACTGGTGGGAGGTGGGTAGACTATCTCCAGGTCAACATGTGGCAAAAGAGGGATCAATTTTGGGATAACTGGAACCCTATTACTTTAAAAAACAGGATGACGCTTGAAAGCATTCTTTCAATGCCCTACCCTGCAGGATCATCTCTGACCCTAGAAATGATAATGTACCATGACCTAGAAGTAATAATCTCATAAAGATTTTTGAAGATTCCTAGTGCAAGCTTACCAGCGAGCGTAGAGTCAGAGGATGTGTTAGACAAGACTATCTGGTTGGAGGAAGAGAAGCCAGGTTTCAAAGAGTGAGGGAGTTAGACAGAAACAGAGAAAGAGAGAATGAGTGCACTAGGAGACTGGAGTGAGATATCAGATTCAGTGTACAATCATGGGCAATGACATGAGAAGGCAGACCCAGTTGGGTTTGAGGGTTTTCTTTATTATTTTGTATTTTCCATAATAAACATTTCTATAAGAATCAGAAAAAATTTGATAAACAAGAAGAGGTCATTCAATCCATCAGGCTGTTTGGTTAGCCAATAGCTAAGTTATCTTAGTATGTTTCCTTCTTTAACTACACGACTTGGTAGTCATGGTAAATAAAACCACCACTTAATTAAGTCTTGGTAATCTGGCATTATTCTGACTATTCAAGATGCCAGGGCAATCTTCCATTACTCAGATTTTGCTATAATGATAATAACACTGATTGGATTAATCAGATGCAGCAAGTGAATAGACTGAAGCACATAAAACTACAGGCTCACCATTTAACATTCATGAGATATCTTAGCCTGGTAATAATAATGCAACCAATGTAATAATGAAGGAAAAAATAAAAAAATCAACTTATTGCAAGTAAGAATCAATGACTCTTCCTACGTAAAAGATGACCCAGTCATCTTCACTGTGCAAGTAATATTTCATGAATGTGATGCACATGCCATGTGACCAGTGACATCCTAGAATATATGTTATAAAAGATGGTCACAGGCAAGTAACAACACATATGTTTTCCTTAAAATCTTAAAGAAATATTGTATTTTAATTCTTTTTGCCTAAAGGTGACTCCTTTGACATTTTGTGTTTTTGCCTTGGCAACATTTGACTTCTCCTCAGAATAGCCTACAGAAATATCTTAATGAAAAAAGCAAGATGGTCACAACAGTCCCATTCTCCTTAACAATAAAGAAGCCATTCACTAAATTCAGACCAGAAACTGATGAGTGTCTGTAGTTAGTGTACTGACTGCACAGAGCAGACGATGTAATAAAATGAATCTTAAAAAATAACTAGCTTAGGTCAAAACCAAACTGAAAAGATTTGGTAAATACAGCCTAGGCAGTGAGAAAAAATCGAAAGTAAAAAATTGTAGCAAGGATATCAGAAACCAAAAATAGTGAATAAAGCAAACACAATATGTGTCACATAAAATCCCACATCATGACAGTCAGTAGATGACATTTTGACCATGTCAAACATGCAGGTATAGTGAGTGTCTCACCGGGACTAATTTAAGAGAATACAGCAGAGAATGAAGAGGGGGTTACACCATCTTTAATAACAGTTTACATTCAAGTCCCTCCTAATGAAACCTGACATCAGTCTGCTCCCTCATGGATCTGCTCCTTTATCTCTATTAAAGATAAAACAACAACAGGTAATCATCATGTTTTGACCAGCGCAATAAGGAACATTAAGATGTTAAAGCTTGCACTGTTTATACACAAGAGGAATGAACCTTTCTAATTTTTCTACCTGGTTGAGAGTCAAGTCTTTTCTGTTGCTTTTTTGTTTATTTTTACAAAATGTTGCTTATAATTAGAGGGTCCATTTAATATAGCTGTATACATTGTGAACCACTAAGGTGCGTTGCAGCACCCCACATTCCAGACCCAACAGCACAGACACAGTTACAGATACCAATAAAGAGATTTATTGCCACAAATACCTTAATACACTGCGCAGCTCCAGGCACTGCTACTCTTTCATTCTCCATTCCACCCAGATGAACTTCATCTGACTACTCTAACACCAGAGGGATGTCATCACCTGGCCTCCTGTAAAAAAACATGGCTCTGGGAAGCAGTCTCCATCTATTCATCCATTATAACTGCCTACTGACAAGGAAAGGCACTACTAACCAACCTAGTTGGGATGCCCATCCTCTAACATCCTTCCATTAAAAAGGTCCCCCCGGCCGGGTAAGGACTCATTCATCCCCACCGGGATGCCCGGCCACCCCATGTTGTCTATCACAATTGTGAATTCCGTGCTGGACCCTTTCCAAGCTGGAACGCTGTAATGAGATAGATAGATAGATAGATAGATAGATAGATAGATAGATAGATAGATAGATAGATAGATAGATAGATAGATAGATAGATAGATAGATACTTTATTAATCCCAAGGGGAAATTCACATAATGGAAGGACAGTATGGAAGGAGGTACAAACTGGCCAAGATAGGGCTGAATCAACATGCCATGTAAAGGGATAAATTAGTGGACAGTAGGGAGGAGCTGGAATATCAAAAGCAATTCCTCCCCCTGTATAATAGATGGCAGTACTCCACTGGCATGGACCCAGTAATCACACCCATAGGGGTTTATTGAAATTGTAATCCTGGGAGTCAACTCTGTCAGTGTCCTTGGGTGTGGGTGGAGGGCACTGCTGGCAGACGGACTCCCTGTTTCAGGAGGCTTAAGTCTGACCAGGAAGTGCTTCCATCGGGGTACACCCTGCTACTAGAAGTACTCCCAAGTCAAACATAAAAGGGAGCCGCCTGGTGAGTCAGTGTAGGGAGGCAGAAGGTCAAGCTCACCTGGAGGAGGAAAAGGAGGATTGTTCATTGAAAGGCTGTGGACTTGGTCTGTATAAGAATGTATTTTCTCAATATAATAATATAATATAATATATTGTGAATTTCCCCCTGGGATTAATAAAGTATCTATCTATCTATCTATCTATCTATCTATCTATCTATCTATCTATCTATCTATCTATCTATCTATCTATCTATCTATAAAAACCTTTATTTTACACCTGAGACTGTTTAGAGTGGTGTGTCTGGGGTTTTGGGGCTCAGTGGCACCCCCAGTCTTTTACACAATATATAACTATATCTGGATTATTCTCTGTATTATAGTGTTTTACATTTGTGGCAACCTGTTAAAAACAGGGAAGATGAATAGTTCTTCCCTCTTACTACCAGAACTGGACCCAATGTTCTACTCATCAAGTGTGTTTAGAAAGATGCCTTTATGAATGGTAAAGTTTCACCACTCAGCTTCACCTTGGATTTCTAAAGCTTTTTTGCATTGCATCTCCTCTTTATGTGCTGTGCTTCTGTTCATTTAGATTACATCTTTGACACCTACTCATGGAACTAACTATAGTGCTATTCATCTTCTGCTCTACCAAAGACCATTTTTGTCAAGTGAATACTAACTTTGCACCGCATTTATTCTGATTATTTTAAGTTGTCATGGCTAAAGACACAAGTAAAAATAAAGTCTTAAAATAATAACACTATATCTAAAAAAGTGTGGTGAAATTGAAACATCCTCAAAATTTTTACCATTAATCATATTATTTTATAACATGCAAAGTGGATGCAATAATAATGAAAATAGGATACGGTAAGGATGTACAACAGAGCTTATTAAGATCTCCCTCACTGAGACACACACCACAACTACTTTGCAGGGCCTCCTGCAAGCCCTTGTTTCCTAGTGTATTAATAGCTTGCTGCTTAAATGATATCTGAAACTTGGGCACTGTTGTGCCTCTGCGGGAGTCTCTGGTTGTTATATATCTCATAAATCTGGACCACTACTCCAGCCTCTGTGCAGCTAATCAGCTTTCTGGTGACAGCATTGCTCCATCAAAGAAGCAACATCTATTACCATAGAATTGTGTGCTGATCAGAGTGTGCAGTTCATTATGCCACCGTTTTGATGACACAGCATGAGTAAGATCTAATATAACTTGTTTTTTTTCCAAAGCAGTATCCTGTCATCTCACATTAATGCAGTGCCTTTTCAATGTAGGCTAGAAACACTGTGAGCATCACATGCTTAAAATACTTACAGGGCATTCATATTTTTTGCCATGCATGGTTCACATTTAATAGACTTTGGGGCACAATGCTAACCATAATGATTTTAAGAGACACTCTCTAGCAATGGTTTTGTTTTGCAGTATTACAAAATTTTTAACAAGCTCATTGATAATTCAAGTAGGTGTAACAAGTCCTTTACACATTCTTTTTTGTTACCATACAATTCAGAAGTGCAAAAATGTCTGAGAATATTACAATTTTGTGTTTTTTATTAATTTTATGAAAATGCTCTTAGCATAAATTTTGTTTAATCAATGTAATAAGCATCAATAACAACATTGATCAAAAATGAAATCATCACCTCCAATTTAGGCAAATTAGGATTCATTTTCATTTTAGTGCATAATCAGATGTTGGATGGAGGTATGAAGTTCTTTTTTAGCCATGAAAAAAAATCTACATTGTTAATTAAGGTTATAAGAGGAGGTACAACCTGAAGTATAATTACTCAAATATCCTAATTTCTTGATGTCACTCATACACGCCAGAAGGTTGTCTTCCAGGTTCATCAATGGCATCTCACGGCTGGACGTTGACCAGGCTTCTGCGCTGCCCTGAGCTGATTGAAAGGACTATTTGTTAATAAGATAACGCACATTGAAGGGTTGCAGTTTTGTTGTTTCACATGCCTTTTTCTGTTGAAATTAAACAGGGATTTTACCTAGATGCTTAGAGCTGCAGTATCATTTTGCCCCACTACAATGGTCAAATACTGCATACGTCTCCATCTATAGTATGGAAATGTCCAAAACTGCACATGCTGCAGCTAACCTGAATGCAAATTATTTTTGTTAGTTTGTCAGATAATTATTCACTGGGAAATTGTTTTAACTCCAAATTATTAAAAAAAAACTAACTCTGAATGGCATGAAAATATAAGAACTGCAACACCACACTGAAAATTTTTAATTAATTTTCATAATTATGATAAACTATTAAGAAATATTTCCAATAATCTCCAAAAGCAAACCACTATCATACAAAAGTCTGTGAAACCAGAAAACATATTAAACTGTGCAAAGAGCTTAGAAGCACAGATTCAATGTGCAATCATATATGATTATTTAAGCAAGCAATGAGTTTGAAAAGACTACAAGAGTAGTGGGGGTTATAGTGGTCTCAACTTATGGCAACACCACAGGTGCCAACGAGCTTATAAAACGACCACATTTTTCTTCTCAACTGAATTTCAATTACTTTTCATATAGTGGCTTCAGTTTTTTACTTACAAATAAAGCAAACTAGTTTTAATGTGGATAAATACATAGAAGCAATGACTAAGAGTGAGGAATAGTACTGTGCAGTTTGACCATTTTTAATTAAATTGTACTTTTGTGTGCACTAAATGTAACTGGCACCACATGTAGTCACACAATAATTTTTGCCACAGGTAAAATTGGCTTTGGCTGTTTAGTTGAGTAAAAGGAATCACTACGTATAATTCCCTGCCTCCTAAGCAATGTTCCCTCTAAGCTGAGCACGTGAGCAATTGCTCATACATTTTAGGAGCATCGCTCAATGATTTTATATGGTCGCTGAATGATTTCAATCAAAATTAAACTATAAAATTTCAATACATGATAATTTAACTCAATCTAAACAAATCAGCAGACTGATTTCTCTCTTTTGCTGAACACCCAATTGTTGAGAAAAATAGAAAGCAATCATCCAGTTCTCAAAAAGTAAAAGAAACAGACCCACCCACATAATTATTGTCCCGACACAAATTTGTATAAAACAATATAAAGGATGATGATGAAGGAGGACTCTGAAAATATTTTATTGGCAATATCTTTCTTGAAAAGAACTTGAATGTTTTTAGAAAAGGTCATTGTTGTTGTAAAACAGAATTGACTTCTAAGAATGTAACACTATTTTAGTACATTACCTTATGAGATATTCAAGTTAAACTAGATCTGTTGGGCATTGTTACTGGAATTTCATAAGATCAGTGTGGGTCCAGTATGTTTTTTGTACAGTATATCTTAGAAACCATTTTTAGGTGAGGCTTCTTTAACTGAAAATGTTTTCATTGGGAGTCGAGTTTGAGTGTCTCAGAATACTGTATAAGGCACTGGGACAATCGATCAGGGAGTTCCCTAGAGTTCAATTTCCCTCGCCTTGCATGATACTTTTGTTTTCTTAAAGCTGCTTCATTAGATGATGGATATTGATTTCTCCCTCAACCTATCCCCTTTTATTTCATGTGACCATCTCATTATATAAGCCCTATAATTGAATCAAGATACACCTGCATATTATTTTCTTCTAAAATTATGGTATTACTTTTCCCAAGAATTTATTAGATACAAATGAATGTCATTATTGATCATACAAAAACTTTTCCATAACATACTTGCAGTTTTGCTATTCATTCAATTTAATGTTGTTTATTAACTCATTTATTAAAATTGTATACCTAAGGATATTACCATAATTAACACTGCCACAGTTATGTTTGTTAGTTACGTGATATGATCTCTTTCTGTAGTAATTTTCAGGCTGTGCCTCCTCTCCTGCCAACTGCTTGGAGCTGTGAAGAAAACAAGAGATACAGTTAGTGATCCTGTCCCTTCTCACTCCAAGGTGGTATTTGTGGATTTACCAGAGCTGTCTAGAAGATCCTGATGTGTGTAGTAATAGATAGACAGTACTTTGCATCACTAAAATCCTTAATATACAAGGAATTTAAGTTTTCACTGTTTTAGTGATATTTATTTTGCATTATCATTAAACCTTGTTCAGCTCTAGTATTCCTAGGTCCAATCCACACTTGCCTTTTATTCGACTGACATTACATGTGATTACTGACCTTCATCTTTTGCATGGTGATGTCATGTTTTTTTGAGTTATCAGATCACCTGCCATAATGCACCTAACACGAATGTGAGACCACAGTTATATAAGCAATGAACAATGTAACCTTTTTTTTTGGTTCTCTATTTCCCCTTATATAATTTCTTGTAGTAGGAATTTGGTAGTTAGTAACCTCATGGTAATACTTTTAACATTAGTATATTAATTATATTTATTTGCATCAAAACCTTTAAGAGCAAGTATATTGTGATACAAATCTGGGTTTATGTCTTCATGCAGTCCCAATATCAACAGTAAAATTTTGATGGCCATTCCCACATGGTGTTTGTAATTGCAGATTATAAGAGTATTCAAAAACAGTAGTAGGATTTTGGCGGCCACCACTAAAAAGTGTCTTCCTTCCTGCCTTAGTGGTTTTTTTATCTCCATTATCAAGTTGTGCTATCATTTTTACAGTTCCTTAAAACACAGAAAATGTTACAGGTATCATTATCACTTAAGGTCAAGGCTAGTCCTCTGAGATTTAGAGCCCAGCTAGGCTACATGACTCACCTGACCACCAAGTCCCTTCTGGTATGCACTGCTTTCAAGCTGGGCTCCAGGGGAGGCTCCTGATATTTTCTGGTGAGGTTCTCTTAGATTTAATTAGAACATTCATGAGGTTCTGAGTATGGATTGTTCTTTTACTGGCCCATTCCCTTAAACCAATGTGCCGTAGATGACCCTACAAGAAGTATATATTTCCACACAGCTTTCTGAAGAACTATGGATCATTCAGGCGTATAGAATTATTGGGTTTGGTGGGGTGTTACTGGTACTGAAATTCAGAATGCTTTTAGGGAATCATATTGTATGTCCTGAGAGTGGTTGCTCTACTCAGTGATACTCCAGTACCGCCTCTCCACCATATAGGCACATGCATTCATTATTTCAGCTAACATTTTCATAGATCTTTAGCATTAATGATGTTCATTTTGTAAAATTCTGTAATAATGTCATAATCTTTTAATTGACCTTTCTTTCTTAAGTGGTTGCAGTATCTTATCACATTGCGAAACTGGGTTTGTTGTGTGTCAAATTAGTGCATACTATATACATAAGACAAATGTGTTTTCTATTCTTAATGATCACTTGAATAAATCATTGTTATCAGGTGCCTAAATATTTTAAATAATATCAAGGATATTTTTCAGTTTTGTGTCTAACCCTCGTCCACTCCTAAATATACAGCTATATTTTCTATTTACTTGATATTTATCTAGCTGGGGGCCTGCTATATAATTTTCATCCATTTTGATAACAGACAAGAAAAAAAAAAGACAGCGCAGAACTAATGTTTTCATCATAAACTTTCTTCATCTCCTTCTGTTTATACATTAAAGTGCATTTTTACAGTCAGTTCATTGGGTAAAAATAATAATCCTACAAATCCACCCTACTGTGACAATCTGCTATTTAAAATTGGAAAAGTGAAATGTTAAATTAATAAGTATGTTAAAGAATGGAGATACATCAGAAGCATTTTGCAGTTTAATGGTGGATGAAAGAGTCTCTGTGTATTAGTGCTTTAGATAACTCAGCTAGAGTTATGTACATAATAATAGCAGCCATTTGCATAAAGAAAGAGAGAAGTCAAGCTTGATGCTGTATGATTAAATAAATGTAAAAACAATAAAGTAAAATTTTTTTGAGGACTACAAATGAAAGGAAAACTGATATAAGTTAACATAATATATGGTAATTAAGATAAATACAAACATTCAGTCCAAAATCCTAGAGGGGAGTCTAACAGGATATTCCAAGTGTAATTAGAGAAGAGCAACTCAGTGTTCCATGCTGGAAAACATTCCTAATTCTTTAGGCATCTTGTGTGGAGGGGAAAATGCAGCAGAATTACTTTTCCAGGGTAATGTCAACTGTAGTAGAAATCAAACATATTAATTAAAGAAAGAAACTTATCCATGTCAGTAGTGTACTTAACCATTTGTTTATGACATTTCTTAAAACAAATGCCTATATATTTCAAAGTGCACCAAAAAGCAAAATACTTAACTACTGTTCCTTCTAAATTATTCTCTCACACAACATACCCTACCCCATCATTTTTGTACCCTTGTCTCTGGGGTTTTTGTCTTAGATAGTTTTATTCACTGTAGAACAAAACTCCTGTCTTTAAAGATGTTGAAAATATTTTTTTATCTTTTATATCTTAATTCAATGTGAGGTTTTCATTTAGAGTTGCCATAGATTTGCTATGCTTGGGTGACTGGAGATGTGTGGCATCTTTGCTTGCAAACTCTGACAACATGTTTAGTTTTGTGTTTTGGATTCAGGACCTGATTTTTCAAACTTTTGGCTAGATTAATGACATTTCATCTCCTGGGTCCTCATCCATAACGGCATGCATAGAATTCACACTAAAACATGGCGTATGGACAAAAGTGGAAATGTGCGTACACATGAAAAAATTCAGATGCACAAAACTGTGTGTAAGCCAACTTCCACGCACTTCCGCTACATAAATCCCAGTCAGCATGAAAAGTAACGCTCGTGCCACCCCACCCTGACTCCTCCCATAATTTTGGATATTTTAATATGCAAAGCAATATAAATATCCCTTTCCATTCAGTGTTTTGTTAAAAGACAATGGCAAAAGCACTGGGAAAATAGAAGAATTTCAGCGAATACCAAGTGGATGCAAGGAAAAATGTACTATTTGTTGGTTTAAGCAGTGGTATAAACAATTAAGTAAAGTTGATTGAGTGACATAGAGTGGCTTAAAAACTTGAAAGTTCAAGTTCAGAAAGCACACAGTGCTTGAAATAAAAAAAAGTGGTCAGATATCAAAGTTGCTGTGAAAAGGCGAGTCATAGCCCACCGTCTGTCGTATGGAAGTGTATTAGGGTACAGAGAAATTTAAAAAATCAGGGACACAGTGGAAAAAAGGTGGAAATTTCCACTTTAATCCCGTAGTTTTGTGATTAAAGTAGAACGTCATAAACTTGATCTTAAAAAAATACTTAACTAAAGTAGCATGTTAAATGCTTTGTGTTCTATGTGTTCTTCTATGTACTCTTTGTGTGTGATTAATAATAATAATACATTTTATTTATATAGAGCCTTTCCCATGCTCAAGGCACTTACAGAATATAAGAAAGAATGGCAGGGTATACAGTATATAGCATTGTACAAACCAGATAAATAAATAAAGAAGATTACAACAGTGAATTCAGAAAAAAAAACAGACAACGTAATTGATGGTCTAGCACACACACATACAGGTTACATGAGCAACTTGACAGAGAAGTAAACTGAGAGAAAGGTAATAAAGTCAAGTAGAGCTAAAAGCCTTCCTGAACAGATGAGTTTTGAGTTGTTTTTTAAAAGAATTCATGGAGTCAGCTGACCTGATTAATTTCGGTAGGTCATTCCAGAGTCTGGGTGATATATAGCTGAAGGCCGTGTCACCCATGGAGTGTAGATTAGTGTGGGGTACAGCAAGTTTGGCAGAATCAAAGGACCTTAGTGGGCGGGCAGGCACATAGTGATGGAGAAGGTCACTGATGTAGTTTGGCGCAAGGTTATTTAAGGCTTTGTAGGTTATTAGTAGGATTTTATATTTGATTCTGTAAGACACAGGGAGCCAGTGAAGATGGAGCAGGATGGGTGTGATGTGCTCGCTGCTGCTGGTTCGAGTAAGGACTCTTGCAGCTGAGTTTTGAATAAGCTGGAGCTGTGATATAAGATTAGAAGGAGCACCTGCCAGTAAGGAATTTCAATAGTCGATGCGAGAATTGATAAAAGCATGGACAAGTTTCTCAGCATTAGAGAAGGAGAGGAAGGAGCGAACACAGTTATGGAGGTGAAAGTAAGAAAGTTTCTTAATGTGATTTATGTGGGTGGAATAAGAGAGGGTGGAATCAAAAATGATACCAAGATTTTTTACAGTAGAGGCAGGTCTGATGAGATCATTGCCAAGATGGACTGGGAAGGAGCTCATTTTATTAAGTTGCATTTTAGTCCCAATTTGCAGGAGTTCAGTTTTGTTGCAATTTAATTTTAAAGAGTTCTGCTCCATCCAGGTTTTAAGTTCACTAAGGCAGGTTGTGAGCTGAGAAAGCTCTGATGAAGTTCCACTTTTAACATCGAAGTAGAGTTGAGTATTATCTGCATGAAAATGATAACCCAGTCCATAGCTACGGATAATATGGCCAAGGGGAAGCATGTAAATACAGAAGAGAAGAGGGGCGAGGACAGAGTCCAGAGGGACTCCTTGTGTGACTGGCGCTGAGCTGGATCTGCTGTTGCCAAGACTAACAAACTCTTGCCTATCAGTCAGATAGGACTTGAACCACTGGAGGGCAGTGCCAGAGATACCCAGCATGTTCTCCATTCTGGACAGTAGAATGTCAT
This sequence comes from Erpetoichthys calabaricus, assembly GCF_900747795.2. NCBI lineage: Eukaryota > Metazoa > Chordata > Cladistia > Polypteriformes > Polypteridae > Erpetoichthys > Erpetoichthys calabaricus. The sequence continues at coordinate 214,330,261 of NC_041397.2, read as the reverse complement.
GTCTGACAGTGTCAAATGTTGCACTGAGGTCTAATGGAATTAATATGCTGGTTCTTCTTAAACGGGCTTTCTCTTCCTCCGACAGGACACAGAGTACATTACATTCATGATATTACAGCTCTCTGAACAATTTAAATACAAAGATGTATACTATATCTATGTATATTAAAGCATGTATTAAACATGGACGTAAGGTGGCTCAGTAGTAGCGATGAGCTGTCTCCAGTCCAGAGATTGTTCCTGCCTTCCGCAAGATGCAAGCTGAGCCCCATGTGACCCTTGATAAAATAATTTAATGCTGCAGTACTGTCTCTTTCAAACATACTAACCCCCAATTCCTGTCAAACCTTTTCTTTCACTATGTAACCAATCACCACACAATCAGCTCCAAAATAAATGTCAAGCTATCTGTAAGCTTAGACCTTCAATTCTTCAAAACCTTTAAGGAACATTGAAATATCTTCATAGTACATGTTTAATTATTCCATCCATCTATCCATCCAGGTTCGTACCAATCCAAGCAAGCATACAGTGTGTGACAGGAACAATCCCTGAAAAGGGCGCCCAGTTCATTGCTATTGCTGTCCACCGTGTCCACACGTTTAATTATTAACAGTATACATTATTTAAATGAAGTTAAAAATGTATCTGTATAATATAATATATATACTTCATTGCATTTCATTTTAAAAAAGATATCAGGAGCTCCAAGAAGATAACTCTTGGAACTCTAAATTGACTTAGAAGCCAGTCATCATTATCTGTAAATATACGCTCTCTTCTATTGAATTGAATTCCTTTATTGTTATTGTATGGTGCAATAACATTCAATATGCATATTCTCCATAAACTTATTTTCCTATAAAATGGTAAAATAACCACAACAGCAATAATAATAATATGATAAAAACAATGAAAAATATACAATATGAAAGCATAAGTGGCTCAGGTTGTGCAATATTACAACTGTAATGCAAGTTTACAGTGAGATAATTGTACTTGTAAGGACAAACAATTCTACCAAGAGTACTTGATGGACTAATTGAGTGCGTTTAGAGCTCTTGGAATGAAACTGTTTCTGAACCATGAGGTCCCTACAAGTAAGGCTCTGAAGCATTTGCCAAATGGGAGAGGTTCAAATAGACTGTGTGCATGGCTGGGTAGATGCTGTATCCTGATAATTCTGTCCGCTCTTGATAGAATCTGCCATAGAGTTTTCTGGTCAGCTGCTGTACAGCTGTGATTCCACACTCAGAATCAGTGGGTTAAAATACTCCGAGTGGTGCACTGAGAGTAACAATGCTAAAGAGGCTAGTGTATTTGGAATTTCTTGGCCATTTTGTGCACCATTATTTAGTTACAGGTTGATTACAATCAGATGCCTTAAACTAAAAAACAATATGCAGTTCACTTCAGTGTATTTGATAAAGCCACGTCAGGGATGTGAATCTAAAAAATAAAGGGAAACCACACAGGAACAGTAGCACTGCTTTGACTCTGGGTGCCGCCAGTTTGCAAAACCAAGTGGAAAACTTGCATACGTACACAATGGTTTGAGCTGGCATGAGAATGTGTGTGGCTTTACACCAAGTTTAGTTTTTATACATCACCATGTGAGCGTGGAAACAGGCATACGCAACATTTTTGTGCGAACGCACCATTTGTGCATGAGGCCCCTGCTCCTTATTTAAAACAACAAATCTGCCTTGTGCCTTTTTCAGCAGAACATATCTGAACTAATAAATCATGTTATTGTCGAGTAGTTGTCCTCATTATCATGAATTCATGTATGTTGCTTGTCTTGCAATTAAAATTCTACAACTTCCTGTTAGGCACCATATTATTAAAATGTTATAGCAACACTCAACTTTGTCTTCTTAAGCAATTTTTTTCTCCTTTTTCCATCATATTCTCAATTTAATTTTTTATTAGGAAACATATTGCTTTTTTGTAGAATGTGAAAATGACTTTGTAGAATGGCAACAAAGAAAATCCTATGTGTGTTCTTTCCACTTCATAGAAAAGAAATGAGCAGAATGATTGCCAGTGTTTCTGGTATGGAGAAGACAAGTGTTTAGAAAACATTGTTTGCCAGCCTTACCCTGTCCAGCAAATACCTGGCCGCATTGTGGTTAGCACTGCTACCAGGCAGCTCCAAAGTCTTTTGTAGTGTTTGTAGTCCTTGTGTTTTTCCATGTTTTTGTGGCGTGTCCTTTTCACCTCAAGTTGTGTTGTTGTTTCAATTTAGGCACTTTAGAGCTACTTTATTTTCTTGGGCAGTAGGTAGCTGTGAGGCAGTAGGTTTACGTAATATTTGCATTTATATTATAGTACTTTATCAATTGATTATGATGGCACAGAGTATCAAAATGTTATGATGACAACTGTGATAGACCAGGCACCATTAGGAAAAGCAGGAAAGATATTAAATTACAGACATTTGTACATATTAAGGAAAATTCTGGTAAGTACTCATCACAGTTTTCTTGCCTAAAAAACTGGTAATTACCACATCTTACCAGCTTAGTAAATGTTAGAAGGTTTTAAATTACACATATTATAAAATCTCCTGAACTTTTACTCTTCTTTGAATAGACTCCACACCTGTCATTAATAGTTTAGTATTTGCATCAATTAAAAGTCAGTTTGGCAGATTTTCAATTCTTGATTGTAATTTTTTTTAACAATAAGAATACTTGCTTTTGACTGATCCTTTTTTTATTATAGACTGACAAACATGGTAATATGACATCTAAAATTAAATATTATATATGTGAAATATTAAAATATTTCAGTTTTTGTGTTCAGTTAACAAATTTAGTCTTGAGGCAAGAATTAAGGGTTAGACTTCGGGTTAGATAAATTGACAATCCAGTGTGACTATATGTAGTTGTGAGAGTGTCCTGTCCTGAAATGACAGCCGGTCCAGGGTTGACTTTTTCCTTGTATTCAAAGGGATCAACCCGAAATGTCAAATGAAGGGGTTTAGGGAACAGACAGATGGATGAAAGTTTACATTTGCAATCTATTTATTTTTAATCTTCCCCAAAACCTTTTCTCAATAAAATCTCTAGGCTAGAATGTTGACAGAGCTTTCCACCTAAAAGGAAATCTTCTTACTGCTTAGAGCATTTCTACCTTCTTTGGCATTTAACAAGGAAAAGGTGCTTTGAAGACGCAAAGGCCACAGCATAATTGTCAGTGAAGTGACCCACTTATACAGAAGAAGGCTAAAAGCTTTCCATTCCTTTTAAAAAACCCATTCAGCTAGAATGTACAGTCATGTTCATTTTTGAAATGCCTTGATATTCACATAAAATAAGTGTTTTGTGCTGTATGTAAATGAGCAAATATTCAAATTATGATAAAAAAAATATGAAATTTCAAAATTAACTGTTTCCACTGCACTTGTAAAATTGTATTCATTATGCTGTTTCAGTTTAGAACATTCAAGATAAATTCTGTTTGTTTTTTCAAACATATGCTCTATATGGTCTAAAACATTTGATTAATTGTTTGTTGCAATGTTTTTATATTTGCATGAGAATTTTCATTTTTGTCTCTGAAATTGTGCATATAACTGTAAGCTAAGGAAAAGCATTGAAAAGTTAAACATGTGAACCTCAGTCTGTAAATTATAAAATCTATCTAATGTTTCTCATAAAATGTTTGGCTTCTTACATAAAATAACATTCTTAAACCCAATTAATCCAATTTAGAATTGCTGCAACCATCACAGGATTAGGTATCCAGCAGGCCCGGTCTTAGGTATTATGGGGCCCTAGGCGAAAGGGGGGTCCAGGGCCCCCCTGGAAGCTCTGCGAAATGCGTGAAAATTAGACCAAGGAGACGTTTTCTTGTAACGTTACGAGGTCATCACCCTGCGTCCCTTTTTCGCCCAGAGTAGTTAGCTGCTACAATTTAGCCAGTTTGAACTGTTTCCACTGGGCACCACGTGGCGGTATGTAGCTAAGCCCAGCTTAGTTTTTTTGTATTTTTTCTTTTTTTAGTTTTTTTGTCCTTTTTTATTTTTTGGGATATTTGAAACTTTTGGAATGTTTGAGAAAGATAATTTTCTGGGTTAATACTTAATTCTTATTTTATTTTACTGAAGTAATTATGAGTCTCGGGATATATTTCAAACTTCCTGTTTCTGGAACACTTTATGACGAACGAAGCAACAATAAGATTACAACTAGTGAGCAGGCGTAGCAGCAGTGATTGGAAAAAAAAATCGAAAAACCATGTACTGTAAACAAAATGTTATTGCTACTCCGCTACTACTCAGCTACATGCGATTAAAAATTGATTTTGCGCGCTTTCTTTGAGGCAAAGTCATGAAGCAGCTCAGAGTAATCCAAAGTTTGAACAATGTTTTGTTCTATAGAAATCAGTGCTAAGCTATTTAAGCATTCTTGCGTTGTTGTTGTTCTCAAATAATTCTTTATTATCTTCAGTTTGGAGAAGCTTCTCTCCCCAGAAGCAACTGTTACTGGAATTGTGAGTGCTATGCGCAAAGCAATAGCTAAATTTGGCATTGCGGTAGCTAGTCTATTTTGATGCAGATATTGAAACGCCCCCAGAGCAGTACAATTACTTGCGACTAAGCCAGCAAACATACGTATTTCACTACACAAATCAACTGGATCAATGTCTGAACCTTCACATGGATCCGTCAAAATATTTGAAAGATCCATGCAGAATTTCATCAGCTCATCGTCAGTCATAGTCACAACATTCTGCAAGTTGTGTAAGAAGCCAAAATGTTCATAGTGTTGTTTTGTTTGGTCAAATCTTTGATTCATCGATGCAATGGCCTGATCCACAAGGGTATTAAAAAACTCTATACGAAACTTGTCTTTTGGATCGCTCACAGGCTCGTCAGCAGCTTCATAATCAAACTGGCGTTTTTTCTTTCTCCTGCGCACAGTTGACAGAGATGGGAAAACATTCTTCTCATTGGTCATCTCTAATTCTTCAGATAATTCCTTTGCTACAATCTGTGCAGATTCAAATCCATTTTCTCTGTAAGATCTCAAAAAATCAGTCACTGTTTCTAAGCATTTCAGTGCAACGTCAAGTTGCATGTTCTCATTTTGCAAGATCTTGCTAGCAACATTAACCTGCACCAGAACATCATACCACACAGCTAATGACACCAGAAAAGGGTAGCTTTTCATTTGTTTTGCTAGTCCCGCTGCTTCACTTCTGGCCTTCGGATCCTTTGCTGTTTCAGCTATCTCAACGATAGCATCATATATGGATCCCACTTGGTATCTGACTGCTTTAACACTTGATATTCTACACTCCCATCTGGTATCTGAAATGGGCTTGGGTGTCAAATTTTCCACATGTTTTGTCAGTATTTGCCATCTCGTGGTGGAGGCACTAAATAACGTATATATTTGGTGTAGAATGCCAAAGAGAGACAGAGCTGGCTCTGATGATTTCACGATGTCAGCCAACACCAGATTGAGGCTATGACACGCACATGACACATAAAATGATACATTTTTATCAAGAATCTGCCGTTGCACACCATTATGAATGCCTTTCATATTGGCCCCATTGTCGTATCCTTGCCCTCTGCAGTTGGCCAATGGTAACTGCAATTCTTGAAGCCTTTGCAAACATGCTTCAGCCAACCCAAACCCAGTACTGCTTTCTACAGGTATGTATCCAACAAAGTGTTCTTTAATTTCTACTTGCGTTGCTCCAACATTTACTGTTCGGATTACCATTGTCATTTGTTCCTGATGACTGGCATCAGGAGTGCAGTCAAGGATGATTGCGTACTATTTAGCATTCTGTATCTCTGTCATAATTTTCCTCAAAACAGCATCCCCCATGAGTAGAATCAGCTCATTCTGTATCGTCTTCCCCAGGTAGTGATCATGGATTTCATGATTCTTTATTCTGCATAGATGCTCTGCCATGCACGAATCAAATTTACCTAGTAATTCAACAATGCCCAAAAAGTTGCCATTGTGTGGCTGAAACAACCGATCGACACTACCGCGAAATGCTAAATTCCTTTCCGCAAGAAATTGTATGATCGAGAGAATTCTGGTCAAGACATTTCTCCAGTGCTGAACTTCCTGCAAGACTAGCTGCTGTGCACGTTTATCAATTGTTCCATTTTGGTTCAACCTGATCTGTAAATCAATCCAAGATGTGAAAGCTTTAAATGAAAAGGTGAAGATTCATGAGTAGATAAAATTTTGCCCAGGTTCTTCCAATCACTGTTTCCATTAGTTGTAAGCTTGTTTCCTTGCTCACAAAATAGCTTGCAGGGAAAGCAAAATACAGCATTCTTGCTAGGTGAGTAAATCAATCAAGGCCGATCAATTGTCTCGCCATTTGGAAGCTTTCTTAAGAAGAACCCATTCGAGAAAAGGCGTAAATTGTCATCAGGGGGATATTTCAAGCTCAAATCGCGATTAGGCCCCTTTTCAACTAGGAAAGTACATTCTGAATCAGATATTGGCAATTCTGGCCAAAACCCTGGATCTTTCCACCACTCAGAAACACCGGATGTGTCATTGTTACTCTTACTGTTAGGAGCTGCATTTCCTTGATCATCATCTGCGCCTGCAATCGCTCGGCCTTGCAACTCGGGAACCTGAGAAAGTTCAGCTTCTCGTTCAGAATCTTCATAATCCCGCTCGTTTTCGGAGTCTTGTCTAATGGTTACGGTACCAGATTGAGTTTTCATTTCTGCATCATCATCAGTGTCACAAAGCCTGAGGCCGAGTGTTTGTGTTTCAGCAGTTTCTGAATCTGATTCTACCGATGACGCACTCTCTCTGTGGGGGCCTCGGCCTGGGCCTTCATTGCTCTCCATACCGCGACTACCACTGTTACCAGCACCAACTCTCACAAAATTGAGCAAAGCTCCTCTCTGAGACGCAATGAAAGCATCAGTATCAGCTTTTTTCTTTCGCTTAGCTGCTCCAGATTTGTATTTACGCTTCGAGGACATACTGACAGACAGGGGTTTCGTTCGTTCTGCCAGATTGCGGTTCTGCCTTCCCGCTCCCGTGCCACCTGCTGCCACTGACAAGGTGGAAGGATTTATGAGATCTTGACTTCTTCTTTCTTCTTCGATGAATGATGATGAGGGCTGATTCACTGATGTGAACGTTCGACCCATAGAGATCTTGACTCAAACCGCTCCGCTTTTATAGACAGCTGCCCACGCGGACACGGCCCCCCTGGCCCACGTGATTTAAACATGCGAGGGGAGGGAGGGGCCGGGGGCCTGGCCGCCGTCGATCCGGGGCCCCCCGGACGCCGGGGCCCTAGGCGGTCGCCTACTTCGCCTATGCCTAAGGCCGGGCCTGTATCCAGCCACTGTAAGGCACACTCAAAAGACCACCCAATTAACCTAACGTGCAAGATGTGGAAGGAAAACCTGTGCAGACATGGTGAGAACAACCAGGAAGTGAGTGGGAGATCTGAGCCCAACCCACTGGATCTGTAAGGCACAGTAACCAATGTGCCACAGTGACAGTTTCTCTTATTCAGATCACACATGTGATTGTCTCTACTAAAAGTCAGATTTTTTTAATGAAACAAAGAAAGTCTGGGAGTTTAATGAAGAGGCACAAATAATATCAGAAAAAGTGGTTTATTCAGATAGTTCTGGCAAGCTAATAGCTTATTTCCATGGTACTTTTTTATCACAGAGTTCTTATTTTAGGGGATGAGTTAGAATCTGTAGGATGATTTCTCAATGACTTAGACAAAGAGAGCTGGAGATGGTATTATGAAAGTTATCTTCCTACTGTGTGTCAATGGGCACTGGATGACCTTGCTTCACTTGAGTGGTATCAGGAATTTAGTGTCTATTTTGAGCATAGAATATGAAGAGATAAAGAAAAATGCACATTCCTCCTAATGAGTAAAACATGAGAGTAAGAAGAGACAGGCATTATGTGATGTGAGGGAAAGAATGGAACCTTTACCCTCTTTTAAACTGCATAAGTTGGTCTGTATTTGATATGCAGGTTAGACCAGCAGACTGACTCTGTTGTGCATGTGTATTTTTCTTATGAACAGATTGTTTTTTTTTTTATGCTACAATTTTGTACAGTGTGAAGAAGCACAAGTGGCAAAAGGTTGCCAGAGGCAAATCCACCACTAAAGTGTCAAAGGCCAGAGAGCAGCCAAACAATAAACCTCCACAAAATACAAAGACCCAAACTACCTGAGGCAGAGAAACTCTGCATAGGAGAAAAGTGAAAATGATATATAGATCCTATTTAATATTGACAAATAATTTCACTACACACGTGCAACATGTTTATTAAATGCAGAAATGCAGAGTGCTGTTGTCTAACTCATACTGCAGTGGATGGTGTAATGTCAGGTATAAAATCACTCAATTGATTACTTATCAGTTTTACCTTTACTCGTAATTAAAGCAATCAACAAGATGCCCCCCAAGGCACACCACATTAAACGTAGGTTGAGTGAGGGATCTCTGTTTCAGCTTTTAGGCCGGGAAACCACAAATATGAAGAGATCTGTATAATTTATGGACAATGTTTATAAACTGATGAAAGACTTACTTTCACAAATAACCCAAACAAATTTCTTGAAATAAACAAAATAATACAATTTATTTATAACATATAAAAATGGCAAACAACACAAAACATAATATTACAAAAGCTTAGTTGAGTTTTCCTGTGGTGGGTTGGCACCCTGCCCTGGATTGGTTCCTGCCTTGTGCCCTGTGTTGGCTGGGATTGGCTCCAGCAGACTCCCGTGACCCTGTGTTTGGATTCAGCGGGTTGGAAAATGGATGGATGGATAGTTGAGTTTTTCTCTCCTGTAGAAAAAGGCACATCATTTATGAGTTTTGATCATTCAATTTAAGTGTTCAAGATGGATAAGAACTTTATACCTTTATAATTAAGGTTCTCATGTTTGCTTTGTGGCATTCATTTGCCAACAGCTAGCCTCTGTACTGGCTTATCACATCACAACCCACCACACACACACACAAACACACACACACAGTTTTATGTGTGTGTCTGTGTGAGTGCGTACATGTGAGATGCTGCTCTGCACTTCCTTTTACTAGTTTTATGATGAAAAACTCATAATAGCCAGAACCTTTCCTTCACAAGGTTACTCCTTTTTAGTAACAGTGACACCAGTGCCATAATGCATTAGCTGGCTTTGTCCTATCTATTAAATCACAATTAATAGTTGTTAGAATCAAAGTATTTGCACTTATGGTTTTATGTAGGTGATGCTTTGTTTTTTCCTGGTCAGCTTTCACCAGACACATGGAGGAATCTTCAGCATGCTTTCTTTCTATTGTTTTAGGAGCTTGTCTCTTTCCTTGTCTTGATCACATCTTTTGGTTGTGTGTGGTACTGTAGTTTCTCTTTGAGGTTTCTACACATACTATGTCCTTGCTTTCTAGCAAAGTTATGCCCCCGTCATTAGCAAGGTGAATGCGTGGCTTTTACATATACGGTGTTACTTTGCTTGAGCACTTGCTATCTTAGCAAGGTTTGGACTAATGGCACCCCTGGTCCAACTCCTGTTACATACCATATTCCATTATTTCAGTCCACCCCCGGTTACCTTTTTGGAGCAGAAGGGATTGTTTTAATCCTGCGGCCACACCTTAAGCACTGGATCACTACTATATAGTTAAAGTTACGGCCAGGTTGATCTGTGAGCTGATAGAGGGAAGAAACAAGTTAAGGTCTTACAAGGGCTTTTAAAGGAAGGGATTGAGGTCTTGCCATTGGTTTTCTGGGTGCACATAAGCCCATCCTCTTGACTAGCTTTTCATTTCATGTAAACAGCCATATTGCTTATAGTAGTTGTTCAAACTCAGTCTTTGGGACCCACTGTGGCTACAGGTTTTTGTTCTAACCAACTTCTGTTTTTAATTGGACTCCTAGCCTAATTAACAAGCTCATTATTTTTCCAGTTTATGGGGTCAATGTAGAAATTACAAAAGTTAGTCCCAATTCCAGATGAATAGGGACAGCTGGCATCAGGAAAGACATCTGACCATGCAAATCATGCTGAGACCTATGCAGGAAACCTATACATGATTATAGAACTTGAGAAGTCCAGCCAAAAATAGCGACCGCGGGAGCAGCTAAGTAGCAATAGTCTGTTATTTTTTTTAATTAAAATGGTCTAAGCAATTAATCGGAATGATTTTTTTTACTTTTTAACAATATTTTCATCCTGCTTTCATTCTGCTTTTCCAGGTTTTCTGATTATTTAATCCATTATTTACTATTTACTGAGTCTGATGCTGAGGTAGTTGCAGCTTTTTGTTATTGAGTGTTGTTTGATCATATTTGTAAATGTCTTGTAAATGTAATAATCATACTGCTGTGCTTTTCTGGACGCAGAATAAAAGAAGAGAAAATAAAAAAGAACTAATTAAATGAGATCAGTTATTATCATTTACTATCACTGATTGTGTATTTGGTTGGAACAAAAACCTGCAGCCAAACTGAGTCCCCAGAACCGACTTAAAAAACCATTGGCTTATAGTATTGGCACCCATTTTCAGTTATGTGACAAGGAAGCCCCATAAGGTATAACATCATCATGTTCAATGTAAGATAGAAGTGCACACTAGTCTGTATCCAAGCTTTTGGGTGTAAATCAAATCTACCTTGTAAAAGGGGTTTTGACAGATTTACATTGGGAAATCATATTACACAATTTTAGACATATTTAACTTTGTTTTGAATTTTGCTTTGTTAAAACTTTTAACAATTGGTTCTCTTGTGTTTATTTCGGTTCTGGCCTCTGCTTGTATCACAGCTATTCTCTCGAGTCTCCCCTATAATAATATCCTTTCATTTCGTGTTCACATTTACCTCTTTTTAAAAGTCTTTGAACTTACCAATTTTTCACTTTATAATTAACAGGAAAAACTGTTCCAGCCTAGTCCTTTGCTTTCTTGCATGTCTCTGTGAAATAAAACTATGTGAGACTTAAGTTTCCAAACCTAGCATGTCAGGGTCTTTCATTTCAACACATTTTGTGCTGTTTGTGTATTTCAGCATTTTCATGCTGAAAAAGCACTAAATTATCTTCATGCTACACCAGGGGTGGGCAAAGTCATTCCTGGAGGGCCGCAGTGGCTGCAGGTTTTTGTTCCAACCCAATTGCTTAATAAGAAGCACTTATTGCTCAAGAAACACTTCTGCTTCATTTTAGTTGTCTCCCTCGTTAAGATTTTGAACCCTTATTGTTTATTTAAGTCTTAAACAGCTGCATTCTTGGTTTTTAATTGCTCCTTATTAGCAATAAGATGCAAATGACAAAAGAAACCAGCAGTTATCCATTTTGCTTGTTACCCTTTACACCTGTGTGTATTTATCGTGCACTATTTGGTTTAATTAAATACTTGGAAGGAAAGAGAAGAGAAAAAAGTGAAGGACTGAGAATTACCCATCTGTTTACACTTCAAAGTATTTGGATGATATCCATAGAATGGAAAAAAAATATAGGATATGAGAATGACTTGACATAGCAGAGTTAAAGCACTAACAAGCCATGAAATGTAATTATTGGCAAGGATTGTTTTCTAATAAAGCAACTGGGTTGGAACAAAAACCCGCGGCCACTGCGGCCCTCCAGGAATGACTTTGCCCACCCCTGTGCTACACCCATTCCAATAAAATTGAGCAAACCCAGTTTTAAAACGTCTGGTTTCAAGCCTTTCGTTAGTCGGTGTCATTTGCCTGCGTCTACTTTGTTCATCTAGTTGAACTTGTAGCACTGGGGTCCCCCAGGCCTAAGACTGCAGATCACTGCATTTAATATTTTAAAAGTCTAAAGGAAGTGAACTACCTGTTTTTTACTCCTTAGGTTAGAATGAAAAAATTGAGTAATTTGCATAAATGTTTTAGCTGGCTCTTAACTGTAATTAAATTCTGAGGCTGTCACTGAGAGCTCTGACAACAGTAGTTAAGATTGTAAACATGGTGGTAGAAAACAAAGAAAAAAATCACATAAAAACTAAATGAGTGCCTGTGAATTTCTCAGCAGTATGTACTAAAACATGAAACATACTTAAAAAAACAAATGAAACAATTTCATAGAGATTTATGAGGGGATTGTCCTGTGTCTGCTAAAACTAATCTCTGAACTCGAGTAATAGCATTTACCTCTATGACCACCAAGATTCAATATGAGATTTATCTAATTTATTTTTTATTGTTCACACCATGAATGCCTCAAGCTTCATGGAGACTTGGTTTGAATTCTGGCCTTGCCGCTGTTCACTGAGTTTGTACCTTCTCCCTGTGTTTTTTTTGCTGCGCCCCTCACTTGTACTTGTTACCTTATTTGTCCTGTTAATCTGTGTGTGTGTGTGTGTGTGGGGGTGTGTATTTGTGTGGCTATTTATCTATTGCTGTCAAGGCTCTGTCTTCCCACAATCCATCAGCGGGTCAAACATTTATAAAAATCCAAGGGCTGCATGCAGATGACTCCAGAGATCGTCTTAAGAGAATTCACTCAGGCAAATAATAATAATTAAATCCAGTTTAATAACACTGAGCTTTGGTTAGTCCTTACATTTTGATGCTCTCATTTGGAAAGATACTATTCTGGATTAGACAACGTTTAGAAACTGACTAGGTCTTCATCAGTTTCTGCTACTCATTAATAGCAAAACAGTCAGGTCAGAATCAATATAACCTTCGATATTTTGAATTATCTGTAGGTAATATTTATAGATCTGATATTATTATATTTAATTTTTAACTGAGGCATTTTGGATCTGCAATTAGAGTTTCAATTTAGCAGATAATTTCAACTATTCATATCCTAGTTTTCACAACATTGTGGCTTCCATTACATAGGGTGTCACTCACTTCAGTATTTGTTACTCTGTCATGGACAGTTGAAAGATTAGGTCTGTACAGGCATTCCTTACAATCAGATTATTAAAAATGTGGCTTGCTGTAATTCTGTACATGTGGGTTGTTTAATGAACACGACATATTCATGTTCCAACATATTAATGTTCTATAACCCTGAAGTTTGTCATTTCAATAGAAGCCCTTACCACTAATTTATATCTTCAAAAACATTTTACCAATTTTATGGTTATATGTGATTTATTACCAGTAGTTTCACCGACTAAAAGATAAACTACTCATTTACAGGAATTTATTCAGGCCAAAGTATAGCCTGAGCAGGATGGAGGCATTTCCCTGATAACAAAACAGTTCCCTGCAGAACCACCATTTTATTTATGCTTGGCAGGAAACGTACAGTATATCATTTGCCATTCTACACTGTCGATTTGCAGAAAAATGGAGGATGGCCCAGTGAAGCATTTGAGCTTTGAGGCAAATTTCCCCAGACTTTTAAACAAGCCAGGTTCAATGGCACAAAATTTAGCGATTTAACAATTTAACAATAATATATATTCTAATGTATTGCAGTAGGACTATCATCTGCTTCAGCAAAATAGTTTTAACTAATTGTAGGAAGAGAATCATGAGATCGTGGTTACTGGCTGAGCGGGTAGAGCAACTAATCAAACATAAGATGAAATGTTTTCAAGCAGTGGACTGAATGATGAAACCGTGATCTACTCTGCTGTCTTCCTGTTCCAACAACCCAGTCCGATGACTGTACAGATTTAGTACACCCCTACTCCACTTCTTCATTGCTTTTCTCCATCAGTTCAAATAAGTTTCATTCACTTGGCTGGTATGAGTGATTTTCGGTGTGTGCATCTTGTCTAGGATAGGTTCCTATTGTACCTGGCATGTGGTACTGCTAGGACAGTCTACTTGTAAATAAAGAAGGAGAAAACATAAAGATATGTTTTGTTGGTATAAATCCAAACAAAACAAAGGAAAGAATAAACCTACAAAAAAACAATTCAGTTAAGATACATGAAAGTTCAGTAAATACATTCAAAGTAGTTGTGTTCTATACAATCCAACTTTGACAATAGTCACACAAAAGTTACATGTAGTTAAGATACACTAAGCTGCTTTACTTATAAATACTTTAAACTGCAGTTAAAAGAATTATGCTCTTCAAAATCCTTCTCTAACAGAGAGTCATAGTCACATAAAATTATATGACCAAACCCAGGTCTTTCATTATTTTGGCACAGACCAACAGATGACATAATTCTCTAGAAAGATCTTAGAGCTGGCTGTTTTTTAACAGCATTCACGTTGAATTAGCATTAGTCAAATAACCAATCCAACAATGACTTACAGAAAATATAATAAATATTCCCTTCACCTTATTTCTTAAGTGCAACTAGAAGCAACAAGGTCTTTTGAAAATAAACAAGATAACGGAAACCAGTGGCAAAGCCAGTCAGAGTATTCATGTGCCATTGACTAGAAACAATCAATTACTGAGCCACACATATAAAAATGTGTACTGTTAATTGGAATAGATATGCTTTATTCTTTGGTATGAACATTAATAATATATAATTGAATTATTTAGTCCGTTTCACTATTACAAATAGTTTAGATTTCTCCTGATACACAGCTCTAAAATTTACAGCATTTGTAAACTGACACCCTTGGTAGACCATCTTTACCTCTCAATGTTTAATATTATGCTAGGATGCAGCATGTTTTCTACACAGTGCAGAATTCTCCTTTTCATTCAACATTCACAGTTCTGTCAGAATAAATTATCTCACCTTTAAGCCTAACAGGAATGTGTGCAAATAAGCTGTTATTTTACATTCATGTTGTTTTCAGCACTGAACACAAAGATAAGGTCCATTTGATCATTTTTCCTGCCATTTATTTTGAATAATATGCTGCAAATTTCTTTAGAGGTTGACAAGCCAGGGTTGATATGATAGCTCTCTTGTCAACTGTCACAACATATCCATTTCCACATAGCACTGCTGAGCTCTTGTGAATGTCACTTTTTCTGTAACTATAACATACACTTAAAATATTTATGTTCTGCTTTTTTTGGAGTAAGATCAATTGTGTATTGATTAAAATAAAATGATATGGATCCCACCTCAGCAGTGATTTTGTGATGAATGATCAAAAGGATGTTTATTTTCATAGGTTTTCATTATTAAAAGTTAAAATATACCAAACAGTTTTGGCGCTAAGTTGATATAAGTTGTGTATAAGGCTAAGACATGTAGACATTTTTAGAAATTCCAAATAAAAATAAAAACTGTTTTCCATCTATCCATTCATTTCCTGCACACAGTTAATCACATTTTAGTAGCAGTGCCTCTCCATAGAGCAGCTTGTCCACAACAAGTCTCCAGTCCTATGGGGTACTCTCAATCACAAGGACCAGTTTAGATTTGCCAATCAACCTAGCTTACAGGTCTTTAGGATGTAAACATTGTGCAATTTTTTGATACAATTTTTGGTTTATGTCTTTCAGATAATACAGCAAATGGCAAAAGATACACCATAAGGACAATAATTAAGATAAGGACCTTACAGAATATGTCCCATAGAGATTGAAAGTCAGAAAATGTCGTGGCCAGTATTACAGTGAAAGAGCTGTTAACTGATATTTGTTCAGAGTTCAAAAAATGAGATTGTAGGATATTGTGGATTTAGAAGGGAGTCTTGTGTGATTAAACCTTCCACAACATGTCTGTGTTGAAGCCAAGACCATTAGGTGGAGATGCTATTCTGTTTAAATGTAGCATTTTTTCAGTGCATACTGCACATTGCTGTTGGATGTTATTTTTTTGACACTTTACAGTATTGTTGCATGGTAAAGTGTATTTTTTATTTACAGGTATTATTGACTTACAAAGCTTTTATTTAGTACTGCTTTTCTTAATCTTTTAAAGTAACAAAGTAAAAATTACAATGTCTGGATCATCTATGTATGCCATAATGAGCTGGCCTCAGATTTGCATTGCCATTAAGACACTGCAAGGGGAACCATTTGGGAAATGCTAACAAACAATTATTGTTATATTCCCTTTTAAAATAAAATAGCCATTCAGAATCAAAGTGGATATTAGCCAGTGCATCAATGAAATTTATGATTTTTCCCCCATTCATCAATTTTAGTAAATCTTTTTAGTTCAAATAAGAGTCATCAAATGGTAAAGACTATCCAGAAAAATAATGGCTAGAAGACAAAATTAAATGTGGGCAGGGAGTGAGTTTATTACTTAACACACTGACACACTTGGCCAAATAAACAAACCTGCAAATCCTTGAAATGTAGAAATAAAAACGAGTACATTATCTCTTTGAGGGCTAAATATTTTCTCCCGAAATAGGCCACTTTTCTGAAAGGCACACAAAGCAATGGTTTGACACAGAAATCAACATAAAACATCTGTTGCTGGGTGCCGTGGCCGCCAGCTGGCTTCCATGATGTCTTAGAAGGGCAGGGGCAGCAGCAGTCGCGGTCGCAGTGCATCACAATCCTGGTTTGTACCTCTTTTCATTTTAAGTGGCTGTCCTCCCAGGCGAACGTTGCCATAGGCGCAGCACTTACATGAACCTCTTCAGCACCCTGATCAGCTGATGCTGGTGCCTTATATTAGTTTTCAATCACTTGTACCAAAATCGGAGTCCTACAAAGTCATAGTCCAAGTCAGTGATAATATGCAAAACGTCCTCCACGGAGTATTTTGCTTTATGCATTTGCTTTGATCCCGTGCCAGATGTCGATGCCATTTTTGCTATTGTTTGCTCCTTAATACTCACACAAGGACAGTGAATCTCAGTCAAATTAATGAAGTTAACTTTCCTTCTAGCAAAAAGAGTCCAATTAAAACGTAACGGCAGATTTTGTTACTGTTTACAGTTGTTTTCCTCCGTCAACCCCTCTTTATGACAAAAGTCGACATCCGCCCTGAAATAGTTAAAGAACCCCCACCACACACACACGCACACACTCACCTACATGAAGTCCATATGAATAGTAACTTGGCCAGGATTCATAAATACCCTTGTGGAACGAAGAAACTGCTACGCTTATTACTGTGCTGCTTTTTCATTCTGCAGATAATTTTAAGTAATTGATTGCCAAAGTAAATTCTGGCTGTAACAAAGGCTAGCTGAATTTGGAGCTAGATAGGGAGTTAGAAAGACTACTCATAACCTGTGTTTGTTATAGAAAATAAATTTAGATAGATAGATAGATAGATAGATAGATAGATAGATAGATAGATAGATAGATAGATAGATAGATAGATAGATAGATAGATAGATAGATAGATAGATAGATAGATACTTTATTAATCTCAAGGGGAAATTTAGGAGTAACAAATGATGATGAAAAGCAAAAACAAAATGCTGTTGCAAGTATGGTTTATGGGTTTTATGTGTATCTTTTTGTTTTTCCTGCATTACAGCATGAATTCAACCCCATTAGAAAAAAAAATGAGTGCACTTTTCCCTTTGGCACTGGTAGAACCCTGTCACATAATAAAGCACTGCACTGCATCTCTCAATAAACTGCGATCTCTCCACATTAGCCCCCTCCAGTTACCAAATCACTCACAATTAACGTCAGGAAAAATGTTCCACTTCAATGGATAATGGATGTATGTCACTTAATTTGTGATATTATTAGTTTGCCTTTGAAAGCTGTCTTTACTATTTTAGTACAATCATTAGCTAGTTGCTCTGGCATACTACTTCTCTGTGAAATATCAGTCAGCAGAAGTGTAAGCAATGCGCATTCCCAATAAGGAAAAGGACCTGTTGTTTCCAGTTGTGCTAAGCAGGACAGGGAGAAAGCATTTTTTACATTATTATTTTTTTCTTTTTTACTTTTATTATTCAATGCAAATCACTGCAAACAAAAGAAGTATGTCATTATGAATAACCACTCGTATCATGTAAGCATAGGTCATTACTTACTCAAGCACCGTAGATAAGGCAGTTTAATATCTTCCTGTCTTATGGAACTTTGCACTGAGAATAAAATGTTTGTCTTCTCCCTGCTCACTTCTAATAATATATGTGCTTCTTTATCTATACTTGCTTTGTCAAGCATTTTTAATCATAACATGATTAAAACTGGCATTTTTATTCTCTTTTTGTACCATATAATATACTTACCTTCAGATTTTTTTTCTGTTAAATAAGTTGCTGGCTGTTGTATGAAATTGATAATTAAAAAAAAGATTATGTGCAAATGACTGTAATTACCACATGGTGGGGCTATTAGCTCCCTGACAACTGAGAGGCAGCTTTCTGACTTATGACCACATATACTGTAAAAAACACGCTATTTTGAAACTGAAATTTGGACTTGAACAAGCATTATAATAATACTGCTGATATAAAATACATTACATTCTTTTATTTGAGTCAGAAAAAGAAAAGCGTAATTAAAGTATTCTATGTGCTGGTTGTCCACCTTAGCAATACCTGTTTCAAAACTGTGTTTAGTTATACTTATAAATGTGATACATGTATTAAGGATATTAAATATTTTGTCCCCATAAATCATGGACAAATGGGTGACAATTTAAATATGGGAAAAAAATTTAAAATGCTTCATGAGAAGCTGGAACTGTCTTTTCCACAAATATTAAGTTTGTACAGAAACAATAATTCTACTGCAGTTGTAAAACTTGAAATTACTAGTAGCCTTATGCATTAAGAAAAGGCAATGTGATGCAATGGAGAAGCCATTTAAAATCTAAAACCTCATGGTTTTAGATAGCAAGTTTAATTAAAAACATTTGGAAGTTTAAATTTACCCCTCTGACTTTGATCAAATATTTTTAGCAGATTGATGCATGTTTAAATAAGATTGCTTGTGGGTTAATTTAAAAAAAAATCTATTAACAATTGTATTGAATGTTGATCTTTTAAGGTGTTTGAAAAAATATGCAACAATCCTAATAAAACACAATAAAAAAGACAAATAAGGGTACCTATACAGTAAATGATCAAATTACAACAATTTTCTTGTTTCATTTACACACGAGACAGGTAATATAACAAAGAATGTAATTTTTTTTCATCTGGTTAAAATTAGTCCGGAAGGCAAGAATGTTCACAGATGTATCTATCACCCAAAGGCTTCCATTGAATGTGTTTACATCAAGAGACAAGATGCCTAATCTGGGTATACAGTTACAGTATCAAAATGGACTTTGGCATTGTTAAATATGCCACATCAGTCTTCAGATGTAGTAATCTATTTAAAACCCAAAACATCCAGCTGAATGACCACACAGTGATAAGGAAGATGGAAACTGACAAAAATTACAAGTACTTGGGTGTAGCAGAGAGTTATGGTATTGAATTTACCATGATGAAGCAGAAGACTGCAAGATCCTCAACAAATACACATATTCCAATTCAGAGTTTTGATGGCCAGTGCATATCCCAGTACTACTGGGTGCTTGGCAGAAATCAAACTGGGATGGGGTGCCAATCTGTTACAGGTTACTCTCATACACCCCCAGTCACACCAGGCCATTTTAGTGCTGCCAGTTAAACTAACATACTGTACATGTCCTTGAGATGTGGCAGGAAAAGTCAAATAAATGGAGAAAAATCCAGACAGAAACAGAGATTTCACAAACTTCACACATACACTGTCTGGGTTGTCATTCTAATTCAATACCCTGTATGGATAGATAGCTAACACCTGCAAAACAATAAATAATTTTTTGATATTTCAGAAATACCTTCTGGAGAATGATTTTTTTTAATTGAAGGAGTTATTTCACTGTATATTCAAACGTATTAGTGTATTAAATAGACCTAGACCTATCATGAAATTAAATTGTTTGAGGTATATTAAATGTATTCCGATATATAAATAATAAGTAATAAGTTCAGCTTTTCCTTCAATGCATTTTAAGATATCGTAAGTTCATATGAATTGTAAATTTGGCCTGCAATGGATTGTTCACTCAGTTGTTATGTAGTCTACTGATATGTTTTAGTCAATGTTCAAAAGAATAGTTTACCTTACATAGAAAAGATGTTTAAAAAGAATAATTGTCAGTTGTAATGTAACTATCCATTCATTGGACAGTCTAATGCCACTTTCTGCTTAACAACTTCTGATATTCTGTTTCACATTTTTTTTGGGTGAACTTTGATATCAGTGAAGGCTTTGTAAGGAAGTTTGTTAAAAACTTGATAAATAGGAATAATGCTAAAAGAGGTCTGTTTTGGGATAAAATTCTGCCTCGATTATCCAGAAAGCTAGAGATTTGTAATAGATATAAGAAAAAAATCAACTTGAAAGAATAGTCAATTATGATGATAAGCTGATGTAGATAACATTGAATTAGATACAGTAGGATTTGTAATGTAAGAATGGATGTCTATTCATGTCCAGTTTGGAGGATAAGTGATTCATTATTTTGTGGTTTTACCTACTGAAAACAGTTAAAACGTTTACCACAGCTTACATATTGGGTACAACTGGCAAATTGTGAAAGACCACATCAGTAAAATGGTCTTGTCTCATATTTCAGTGTCTGAGGCCATTTGATATACGTACTTTGTATTGAATGCTGACAATGTGTCTTATTATATGCAGTCAGACAAATATATTTTTAAATGTATTGATTGGCCTAACAATACAGATTTTTTTATTGCTAGATTACAATTAGTGTGTTCATGATACATTTCTTTTTCATTAATAAAATTCCTAATACAAAATGTGTATACTTACTGTACTGCTAAGTGTATATCATATATTTTTTGTTCATATAATAACACATTTAATTGACTTGCAGCATTTTAATACAGGACTGTGTGTCAGCAATATATGTTGCAAAGATATAAACTTTACTTGAATTTTATTTAGAATCTACTGTACACTTCTTGATATAAATAATATGTACATTTTAAATGTGACATTTTTTGGCTGGTATTGAGTATCATTTGTTACATGTTCTTATTAACTTAGACTCTGTTGTTTTATTTTTGCCTTTATTTTTCATTTTGGAACTGGCAAATTCACTGTTTTTATCATTTACTATTTTTGATTGTGCTTCCAAGTCTGATTCCAGTCAGTCCAGAACTACGCCCGCTGTGTAGTCTGGTGTCAACCTTGCCACTAAATGGGGTGTCACTTTTTGTTGGCAGTGGTGAAATCCATGAGGTCTTGAGAGTGTGCAGGCAAATCTTTTTGTTTTTGGAGCACTGATGAAGACAATTTTGGCAATATGGCCCCTAAGAAGGTACAGGGAGTCGACACTCCATGCCATTCCCAGGGAGTGGACTCAGAGGCAGCCCAAGAGGTTGAGAATTCTAACATCACTGGCGATGTCCATGTGGTAGAGACGCTCTTATGATAGTTCATCGCTATGCAAGAGGGCAAGGACCAACGGATGGAGCAGTGCATCAACAGTCTGCAGCACCAGCTCACCCGATTGTAAGGGCAGGTGAACTTAGTCCAACACTCCCGGTCCTCAAGTTCAGACGAACCTGTGGAAAGAAATAAAGGCTTTCCTGGAAGAACATGGAATTATCCTTGCTTGGTATCATTCTAGGAACCAGAGAATATTCAGCCTCACATGTCTACATTGGAGAGGAAGGCCAAAGTGTGTAACTGGCCAAGGTCAGACTGGGCAATCTGTCTGGTTCAGTTACTGACAGGGGGACCCAAAGCGGCATTTTTCTCCATGCCACTGGATGAGTCCCTATAATACACTCATTAAAAGCTGCAATCCTATCAATGGGAAGAAGGTCAGTCCCCAAATGAACTTCTGACACTATTTACTGAATTGTGCACAAAGTGGTTACAGCCAAATAAGCATTCAGTAGAAAAAAATAATTGTCTTTATTGGAGCAACTTTTACAGGTTTTCAATTCCAAGCTTCGTTCCTGGGTCAAGGAGCTTCAACCAAAGACCTCTAAGGAAGCAGCCGGACTTGAAGAGATCTTCATGTCAGCCCATCATCCGAAAAACCTTAGAAAAGAGGAAAAAGTTAATTTGAGGCCCAGACCGACAGTCAAGCCCACAGGTATGTCTCGGGTTGATATGGGTCGTGGTTCCTACCAGTATAGTTAGTTATCCCATATAGTTATATATATATATATATATATATATATATATATATATATATATAGTACTCCCCGTGTCTGCGTGGGTTTCCTCCGGGCGCTCCGGTTTCCTCCCACAGTCCAAAGACATGCAGGTTAGGTGGATTGGCGATTCTAAATTGGCCCTAGTGTGTGCTTGGTGTTTGTGTGTGTCCTGCGGTGGGTTGGCACCCTGCCCAGGATTGTTTCCTGCCTTGTGCCCTGTGTTGGCTGGGATTGGCTCCAGCAGACCCCCGTGACCCTGTGTTCGGATTCAGCAGGTTGGAAAATGGATGGATGGATGGATATATATAGTAGTTATATTTATTCCTTAGAAGGCTGGTGTCCTTCAACATCTGCAATAAGATGCTGCAGATGTTCTATCAGACGGTTGTGGCGAGCGCCCTCTTCTACGCGGTAGTGTGCTGGGGAGGCAGCATAAAGAAGAGGGACGCCTCACGCCTGGACAAACTGGTGAGGAAGGCAGGCTGTATTGTAGGCAGGGAGTTGGACAGTTTGACATCCGTGACAGAGCGACGGGCGCTGAGCAGGCTCCTGGAGAATCCACTGCATCCACTAAACAGTATTATCTCCAGACAGGAGAGCAGCTTCAGCGATAGACTGCTGTCACTGTCCTGCTCCACTGACAGACTGAGGAGATCGTTCTTCCCCCACACTATGTGACTTTTCAATTCCACTCAGGGGGGTAAACGTTAACATTATACAAAGTTATTGTCTGTTATACCTGCATTTTTATCACTCTTTAATTTAATACTGTTTTTTATCAATATGCTGCTGCTGGAGTATGTGAATTTCCCCTTGAGATTAATAAAGTATCTACAGTATCTATCTATCTATCTATCTATCTATCTATCTATCTATCTATCTATCTATCTATCTATCTATCTATCTATCTATCTATCTATCTATCTATCTATCTATCTATCTATCTATCTATCTATCTATCTATCTGTAAAGTCAAGAAACAGGGAAGTTTGGGTTTGTCATGGCTGTGGACAGAAAGGCCACATGATTAGATTTTGTCCGAACAGACGAAAAGAGATAAATGTTGTTTTATTCCTTGCCCTCTACCTGAGAAGAAGACTTCTTTTGCAAATAGGGAGAAGGATGTAAGATTTTCTGTGGTGGGCAATCAGTAGAAAGCCTTGATAGACACCAGAAGCAGCCAGTCTCTGGTGAGGAGAGATTGGTGGAGTCAGAGCAGAGCATTGCATTGAGATGTGTCCATGGTGACGAGGTCACCTATCCTTTGGTCAAAGTGAACCTGGAGATACAAGGTTTGGGCTATGAGTTGCCAATGGGTGTCATTGACAATATGCCTTACCCAGTACTGCTGGGGTTGAATGTGCCTGGGATTGAAGACCTCCTACAAGAGGCCTGTAGGCTGAGACTTTGGTGGTCACAAGGGCCCAAGCAACAAGGCAAAGTGCCCAGGATGGTTGGGACCATAAGGGTACGGTCCCTAAAGCCTGTAGTCAGCAGAGGGGCAAGAAGCTCTGGGGCATTCCTCAGAAGCAGGATGAACCCATTCTGTCTTTGGACATTTCGGGTAACACTTGTGACTTGCTGAGTTATGTGGCCTCTGCTCAGCAGGATGACCCCAGTCTGCGCACATGCTTTGACAATATCACAAAGGGTGTACGATCTAAAAGTGGACAGCAGTTTGTCCTCAGGGATAACATTATCTACCACCAGGACGAACATGGGCACAGGCTAGAGTTGCCTTGTAGCCTGAGAGAAAAATGCTGTACCTAAGTCAGGTCACTTAGGGTAGGTGAAGACTACTATTGGCTGAGATGGACTAAGGATGTGGCCCAACTACGCTAAAACATCTGCAGAATGTCAGAATGTTGGACCTGTGAAGAGAAGTGAATAAGGTTCCACTCATTCCATTACCAGTAGTAGAAGAGCCTTTCACCCACATTGCAGTTGACATAGTGGGTCCACTTGAATATACCCGTGCTGGAAACAGACATTCTAGTAGTGTGTGACTATGCCTCCAGGTTCCCAGAAGTCTTTCCCTTGAAAAAGACCAATGCCAGCAATATACTCAGAGCACTCATACAGCTATTTTCCAGAGTAGGAATCCCTAGAGAAATGCTTACAGATCAGAGATCTAATTCAACATCCAAACTAATAAAGCAGGTGAATAGCTTGCTAGTCTTCCGGGGGTTAAGGACCACACCCTATTACCCACAGATTGATGGGCTGGTAGAACGATATAATGCCACCTTGAAACAAATGTTGCGGAAGTTGGTGAATGAAACCGAATCAGACTGAGACCAATGGCTTCCATATTTATTGTTTACTTACCTAGAGGTTCCACAAGCATCCACTGGATTCTCCCCATTCAAGCTTCTTTATGGTCATCATGTGCGAGGACCGCTAGCCATCCTAAAAGACGCCCTAGAAGGGGAAAAAGACAGAACTGAGTCACAGAAAGTGCTAATTTTTGTGCTTAAGTTACAGGAGAAATTTGCTAACCTGTCTCAACTGTTAAAAGAAAATATGGAAAGTGCACAAGCCAAACAGAAGTTATGGTACGACAAGGCAGTCCAAGAAAGTGCAAAACCTTGGGTATACCATAGGGGGCAGTCTTATCTGACCCCAAGCAGACAAAATGGCCACAATCAAGGATTGCCCAATTCCTCAGACCAACATGCAAGTCAAATCGTTATTTGGTTTGGTGGGGTGGTACCGTGGTTCCACCCCAGCTTTTCAAATATTGCAGTACCCCTCACTGACCTGCTCAAAGGAACATCAAGTGGACAGAAAATTGTGACATAGTTTTTAATACAATCTTCTGTAAATTTATGATGTTACACTATCCTGATTTTACCAACCTTTTCTCTTACAGGTAGATGCTTTAGAGGAAGGTCTGGGTGCAAGCAGAAGGGAAAGGGGAAGATTATTAGCAGAAAACTGTTTGACAGAGAAAGGAAGTATGCAACTTTAGAAAAGGAAGGGTTGGCAATCAAAAATACAGTCTGAAGTACTATCTTTTATCTAATGAGCTTGTAGTGGAGAGTGACCACTGAGCTTTGCGGTGGATGCAAAAAATGAGACACTCCAATGCTCGGGGTAGCTCGCTATTGCAGGCCGTTTTAACATTTAATCCACTTAATTTGATATGTGCTTTCAAAACTTTGATATCATGAGTTTGAAATTTGATATCAGCACTTTGACATTTGATATCACGCTTTTAAAATTCGATATCAAGCTTTTGAAATTTGATATCAACATTTTCAAATTTGATATTGTGCTTTTGAAAATTGATATCATATTTTTGAAATTTGATATTGCACTTTTGAAATTTGATATGACAGATGAAATACAAAATATATATGCATTTTAAACTCTCACACCATATTTTGTCATTTTGATATCACGTTTATAACATTTAATATTGCGCTTTTGAAATTTGATATCACGCTTTTAAAATTTGATATCGAACTTTTGAAATTTGATATCAAGCTTTTGAAATTTGATATCATAGTTTTGAAATTTGTTATCACGCTTTGGAAATTTGATATCAAGTTTTTAAAAATGGATATCAACATTGTAATTTGATATCACATTTCAGAAGCTCGATATCAAATTTCAAATCCTTGATATCAAATTTCATAATAAGGCAAATGGATTAAATGTTAAAGTGACCTGCCATACTATGGAAGCATTTAAGCTTTCTTTTTTGAAATTAAGTTTCAAAAGTGTGATATCAAATTTTAAAAACTCGATATCAAATTTCAAAAGCATGATATCAAATTTTAAAAAGTCGATATCAAATTTCAGCAACTTGATATCAAATTTCAAAAGCTTGATATCAAATTTAAAAGCAACAATATCAGCACTTTAGCTGCTGATGTGTCGGGGAAAAAAAACCTTGTAGCGATTATTTATCCTGTCCTAACAGACTGGAGTCTCAATGGGGAGGGTGAGTTGTAATCCACCTACCAGGCATTACCACTTTTTCTTTAAAGGGTCTTAGAATAGTGTAAAGACAACTTACACATAATAAAAAGAGAAGCACTTACCTGTTTAAACTGTTGAAGTGTGGGAATGTGCTTTCACAAGGATTTTAACTTTGGCTTCATCAGGTTCATGCAGTGGAATGCCAGCGACAGGTTTGACGCACCTTCAGGCCAGGTCTGCTAGTTGACACTGCGCGTGCCAGTCAATCAAATCAAGCAACTCTTTAGCCAACTTCCATTAGCAAAAAGAATGTTGCGAAAACTACAGTTTTTGTGTATTGTGATGGATGGCCAAGGATCGTGCCCTACCAGGAGGCCTGGAGAAGCAGGGGACTGGGAGAAGGGCAATTCATACCCCAGGACATGAGAGGGCAGCCCCCTGGGTTGCATCAGGGCCAAGGGCTTGGGGCTTAGAAGCTCAACCCTGTTTGGGTCCGTGGCCACCGCCAGGTGGTGCCTGGACAGCTCCGGAATCATGGTCTGCAGCACTTCCACCACACCCGGAAGTGCTGCCAGAATTTGATCGAAGAGCACCTGGAGCACTTCCAGGTGCAGTATAAAAGAGGCTGCCTCACTCCATTCAGGGAGCCGGAGTTGGGTGGCAGAGGACAGAGCTTGCGGGAGAGGAGTGGAAGTGGCAAAGGAAAAGAAAGGACTGAGTTTGTGCTGTTTGGTGTACTGTGCTGTGTGCAGGAAGAACTGTAAATAAAAATGTGTGTGTTTTGGGACATTCTGAGTCTCTGTCTGTGTTCCGGGTGTCTTTCACAGTATATATATATGTTTGTCTTTATATTTCATTTTTATGACTGGCAAATTCACTGTAAATATCATTCACTGTTTTTGATTGAGACATTATTTTTTGTGTTTTTGTGCATCCGTAAGTAAAACCCACTTTTGTTTCAGGAAAATACCACCTTTTTGTTTCTGTGTCTCCATGACTGATTTCTTTTAAA